>NC_091334.1:1166229-1233367 GCF_038502225.1 Cherax quadricarinatus | reverse complement strand
ATGCACTGACTTTCTTGGGTTATCCTGGATAAAAATTCCTAACAGATCTTGTCTTATCTTACTACCACTCCTTCCATGAACATTCAATTCCTAGCACCGCTGGGTCGTCAGACTGTCGACACAGCCCTCTAGGACAAACTGAATGACCTGAAGGGGATGGAGGAGAGAATACGTGCCATGACGTCCTGTGTCTCCCCACAAGGTGTCTAGCTTTGTCAAGACTATCCTGTTTTTCGAGATGCGTATCCTCCTTCGACAACCCAACACTTAGTAAATATGACGCACTGCTGAGATCTGTCTTTAGGAAGGCACTGAATCTCTCGCTGGAAGATCACCAGTGGGATAAAGAAACACTTCTTGTGCAACGCAGAAGAATTACTTGTATTTCTGTCCTCGTACAATGCATCCAGTAAACTAGTTAAGTATCTTGTTCCTGAAAGCTTGAGATGTGCTGAACGAGCTCTCGACGCAAAGCTGATCGAATCAGCAGCGCAGTGGGATAGCCTTGTAGACTCTTCAAGCAGACCAGCTCCTCCAAGAGAACACGCAGTCTCACCGCGACAAACCCAAAGTGGAGAAAATCGTCAGAACAATGATCAACAATGCTTCTCCTAGCGGTGAAGGTATAATGGCTTTTCAGCCGTCCCTAATTCTGCCTTGAGCACTCACCTCGATGTTCATGCCCTATACATACAAAACCTCTATTACCCTTTCCTGACAGCCTTTCGAAAGGCGGCCCATACCATGCCTTCCTTCAGCTACAGATTTATACACCCTCCATGTCATCACATTTTGCTCCATCCTCTCTCTACAATCCCAAGCCACCTCAACAACCCCTCCTCAGTCTTTTGGATAGTAATTTTTTGTGACCCGACACCTTCTGTTCTCCAAAGAATTATCTTCATAATATTTACTTCAAACATTGACCTCAGACACGACATCTCCACTGCCTTCAGCCTTCTCCTAACTGCAACATTCACAGTCCATGCTTGAGACCCACATAGGAGAGTTGGTACCATTATACTCTCAAGCTTTTTCATTTCGCCTACACGAATAACTGATTTTGTCTCCACAAGTGCCCCAATGCACCACTCTCTTTTTTTTCTCTTCATTACCTCTACGCTGTATATTATCTTTCATAGACCCGTCTGTCAACAAGTCTACTACCAAATATCTGAACCCATTCACTTCCTCCATACCTTCTTTCACTCTGATTTCCAGGCAGTTTTTAACCATGTTTTTTTTTTCTTCTCATCACCTTTCTTTTCCCCTGTGTTCATTTTTAATTTCCTTCATCTAAATTTGTCCACTAACATTTGTAACTTTTCTTCAGAATCTCCGTAAAGCAACTGTGATGACTCCGACTTTGTATTTGATTCTTTATATTTTAAGCCCACACATCTAACACCCTACCATTCATTTTTTTCAGTACCTTTCATGAATATGTTAAACAACCGTAGTGACATCCCGCATCCCTGTCTAAGGGAAAATAATTTTCCTCTTTCCTGTATGTTTTGAAATAAATTTAACCTGAGTCTCACTATCCTCTTAAAAACTCTTAACTGCTTCCAGTAATGCACCACATATTCCATTCTCTTGCCACATTACTCCCGTATCCGCCTTATCATGTCTTCTCTATTTATTATAATATAAAAGGGGCGCTAAACCTACAAGGGTCATACAGTGCACCGGGGCAGGGGATAGTGCAGGATCATAGGGTAGCAAGGGTGGAGAGGATAACAGAGAGTTAGAAAGGGCTATAAGGAGTGCTAGAGGAAGCATCATCAAAGTTTGTGTAGTATATCAGTTGCTGTCAGAAAGTCAATGAGGGAGTCTGAGTCAAGTGTCAGCAAGGAGGGAAGATAAAGTAAGGGAGGTGGAGCGAGGACGACGTCGAAGGTAAATTTTGCTTGCTCGTTGATAGACTGGACAGTCCAATAGAATATTACTAACCGAAACTGGAACCTGACAATTCTCACAGAATGGAACAGGATGCCTCTCCATGAGATACCCGTGAGTAAGACGAGTGTGTCCGATGTAAAGACGGGAGAGACTAGTCTTCCAACCCCGGCATCGATAAGATGGTCAAAAACCTAACCTTGGTTTGATAGAATGTAATTTGTTATGTATCATAACAGACCAAAGATGTTGCCAACGGTTGCAAAGAAGGTTAGAAATTACAGAAAAATAGTTTATGAATGGAACACCTCTATATGAAATTGGGAGGTTATGTACTGCTGACTGCTCAGCAGTGTCTGTCTGTTCATTGCCCTGAAACTCAACATGGCTGGGGACCCAACAGAAAACAATGTCTCTGTTTTTGCTAGAGATGCGGCGTAAACAAAGTTGAACACGAAGAGCTAGGGTATGAGTTGAATCATATTTTTTTATAGCCTGCAAAGCACTATGGGAATCTGAGACTACCACAGATGGCAACACAGACATAGATACAATACGGATAATTGCTACAAGAACTGCATTCAATTCAGCTGTAAAAATACTAGCCGACTCTAATGAATGCCCTCGCACTATGCTGTCCGGAAACACTGCTGCAAACCCGACACTGTCATGTCTTCTACAAATTCATAAATACAACAAAACGTTCATTACCCTTGTCAAAATATTGTTCACGTATATGCACTCTTTGTATTTTCTTGACAAAGTTTCTATACGGTAGAGCCGAAGGTTGCCTCAGTAAAATATCAAATTATTTGCACATTGTCCTTATACCTAATACATATATTGTCGGTAATTCTACCAACACTATTGCAATGTTTGTTTTGTTTTATATTGTTTATAATGATGAACTAATTTATTCTTTGTTGAAAATTTAAGGATTGGGAGGATTTTGGAAGAACCTGGGATGCCAAGGGACGAATTCGATGTAAAACTTTGAGAAGATGCACCATTTCTTGTGGGAAGTGCGACAAAATTTACGTGGGGAAG
This sequence comes from Cherax quadricarinatus, assembly GCF_038502225.1. Taxonomy (NCBI): domain Eukaryota; kingdom Metazoa; phylum Arthropoda; class Malacostraca; order Decapoda; family Parastacidae; genus Cherax; species Cherax quadricarinatus. The sequence continues at coordinate 1,230,421 of NC_091334.1, read as the reverse complement.
ACCGGTAGAGAATTGTCTACGAGAATTTTGATACATAAAATCACCTTCAGCTGGGATGCTATTCACAGAAACACCAAAGAATATCTCATGCATTGACACGATGCTATAATGATCTAATTGGAATCACATTAATAGCGCCTCCTTCACCACCGTTCAAAAAGCCGGCAGTCATAAAAATTCAACTTCATTACTTCATATGACATTAAAACCTATTGCCACGAGACTATGTGTCAGTCAATAAATATTTCTTCACAAAGGTGTCCTCCACTGATTAGTACTACTAGTACTACGTCTACTTCTGCTACTACTACTTCTACTACTATTACTGCTACTACTACTGCTTCTACTGCTGTTACTGCTGGTGCTACTACTACTACATAATAGTAATTATAATGTTATTTATTATAATATCATTTGTTATTATAACACTACAACTATCATTTGACACGATTGCATTAATAATATAACTACTTTCCTACAACAATGTTAGTGGCTCGATATCAAGCCTGTTTATTATGTTCTTATCAAGCCTCTTATACTGCCTCCCCAAGGAAGAGCATACCTCCAGAGTCACCAGGGGTGACTCAGCTGAGACGACACCGCAAATCCTACTGCACCAGCATCTCTGCTGCTTCCTACGAGCTCCATGTAAGTGGTGAAGACATTTCATAAACTGATGACAGACTGTACTCGCCACAGGGCGTCTGAGGCGACTGTAGTTAAGTGGTACACCCATGTACTGAATAAAACACCATTTCCTTGCAATGTGGTTGCTATAAATAGCACAGTACTTGAGCTGAAGAAGGCTCGTCAGACTCTTACTATACGGCTTTCCCCTCCATACTAGAATCGGAGAAGACTCAGCGCGACTTAGCTGCAGTGTTGCTCCTGGCAGAGCTGCAAACTGTACCCAACTTGAAAATTCTTTAGGATATCAGTTTACTAAACTATTTATAACACAGTACTCAACCTAGATCGAACACTCACTACTCTTACCCTATAACTTCTCCCGCCATAGAAATGCAAAGACTATCCAACTTGTACAAACTACGACACTCAGGAGCCACCATCCTCCAGGAGCCAGTGACGGGTCACTATTTGTAAAAAACCTGCGTCAGAACCTCGTCACTGACGAATGTATTACCTCCATCATACTCGTTATGTACTTAGTAATCAAGATCCAAACACCGAAACACTTTCAGTAAAGGTGTCCTAAATGAAAGCATTCGTGTTTATTTTCTTTACGACTTTCTTGCTAATTTTAAAGTTACAACAAACTCCAAGACAAATTTAATTAAATGTAAACACTGAATTCCCCTCACAAAGCCACCAAGGTGCGTAATACAACTTTAAGTGCTCTGGAGACTGGTAATTATCAAATTAGTTTTGATTCATATGTAAATTGATGAACCATTAGAGCCATTAATCTACATAGTGATGCTCGACCAGTTGAGAAATGTGATATTTTCTTTTATTCTCGCATGATTAGACTATAACCATAATGCAAATGCGTTTTTTGGCAGATATTTTTAAACACTGAAATATAATCAAGGTCTGTATGCAACATGTTATGGCTATTTAACTTATTCACGAAAAACATTTAAAAATTACTAATTTATTTATACAGAAAACATTTTAACTAAATATAAGAATATTAGTCAAAGAGGCCATTGGGCTTGTTTTATATATCTAGATATAATATTTTTATTTGTAGAGGGATATGTTACAGGCTCAGTAATATATGTACTTCCTGTTTAGAAATTTCATACATAAAATTTCCCAGTCATAGTATACATATACTGAATCCTTAATTGTGACACCATGATACGTGAGAGAAGGATTTACTGTGTTTTTTCTATATTTAAGGATATCTATATTATATTATCAAAGAAGTGATATGCAAAATATTAGATTTTATACTACCAGAATATGAGAGCATATTTTGTCAGCTAGTGTCTAGGAGAGATGTATTGGGAAGTAAGTGCAAGGTGTATATAATCCCACTCAAGAGGTAAGTGGCAGGTGTATATAATCCCACTCAAGAGGTAAGTGGCAGGTGTACATAATCCCACTCAAGAGGTAAGTGGCAGGTGTATATAATCCCACTCAAGAGGTAAGTGGCAGGTGTACATAATCCCACTCAAGAGGTAAGTGGCAGGTGTACATAATCCCACTCAAGAGGTAAGTGGCAGGTGTACATAATCCCACTCAAGAGGTAAGTGGCAGGTGTATATAATCCCACTCAAGAGGTAAGTGGCAGGTGTACATAATCCCACTCAAGAGGTAAGTGGCAGGTGTACATAATCCCACTCAAGAGGTAAGTGGCAGGTGTATATAATCCCACTCAAGAGGTAAGTGGCAGGTGTACATAATCCCACTCAAGAGGTAAGTGGCAGGTGTATATAATCCCACTCAAGAGGTAAGTGGCAGGTGTATATAATCCCACTCAAGAGGTAAGTGGCAGGTGTATATAATCCCACTCAAGAGGTAAGTGGCAGGTGTACATAATCCCACTCAAGAGGTAAGTGGCAGGTGTACATAATCCCACTCAAGAGGTAAGTGGCAGGTGTACATAATCCCACTCAAGAGGTAAGTGGCAGGTGTATATAATCCCACTCAAGAGGTAAGTGGCAGGTGTACATAATCCCACTCAAGAGGTAAGTGGCAGGTGTACATAATCCCACTCAAGAGGTAAGTGGCAGGTGTATATAATCCCACTCAAGAGGTAAGTGGCAGGTGTACATAATCCCACTCAAGAGGTAAGTGGCAGGTGTACATAATCCCACTCAAGAGGTAAGTGGCAGGTGTATATAATCCCACTCAAGAGGTAAGTGGCAGGTGTACATAATCCCACTCAAGAGGTAAGTGGCAGGTGTATATAATCCCACTCAAGAGGTAAGTGGCAGGTGTATATAATCCCACTCAAGAGGTAAGTGGCAGGTGTATATAATCCCACTCAAGAGGTAAGTGGCAGGTGTACATAATCCCACTCAAGAGGTAAGTGGCAGGTGTATATAATCCCACTCAAGAGGTAAGTGGCAGGTGTACATAATCCCACTCAAGAGGTAAGTGGCAGGTGTATATAATCCCACTCAAGAGGTAAGTGGCAGGTGTATATAATCCCACTCAAGAGGTAAGTGGCAGGTGTATATAATCCCACTCAAGAGGTAAGTGGCAGGTGTATATAATCCCACTCAAGAGGTAAGTGGCAGGTGGACATAATCCCACTCAAGAGGTAAGTGGCAGGTGTACATAATCCCACTCAAGAGGTAAGTGGCAGGTGTACATAATCCCACTCAAGAGGTAAGTGGCAGGTGTATATAATCCCACTCAAGAGGTAAGTGGCAGGTGTATATAATCCCACTCAAGAGGTAAGTGGCAGGTGTACATAATCCCACTCAAGAGGTAAGTGGCAGGTGTACATAATCCCACTCAAGAGGTAAGTGGCAGGTGTACATAATCCCACTCAAGAGGTAAATGGCAGGTGTACATAATCCCACTCAAGAGGTAAGTGGCAGGTGTATATAATCCCACTCAAGAGGTAAGTGGCAGGTGTATATAATCCCACTCAAGAGGTAAGTGGCAGGTGTACATAATCCCACTCAAGAGGTAAGTGGCAGGTGTATATAACCCCACTCAAGAGGTAAGAGGCAGGTGTATATAATCCCACTCAAGAGGTAAGTGGCAGGTGTATATAATCCCACTCAAGAGGTAAGTGGCAGATGTATATAATCCCACTCAAGAGGTAAGTGGCAGGTGTATATAATCCCACTCAAGAGGTAAGTGGCAGGTGTACATAATCCCACTCAAGAGGTAAGTGGCAGGTGTACATAATCCCACTCAAGAGGTAAGTGGCAGGTGTATATAATCCCACTCAAGAGGTAAGTGGCAGGTGTATATAATCCCACTCAAGAGGTAAGTGGCAGGTGTACATAATCCCACTCAAGAGGTAAGTGGCAGGTGTACATAATCCCACTCAAGAGGTAAGTGGCAGGTGTATATAATCCCACTCAAGAGGTAAGTGGCAGGTGTATATAATCCCACTCAAGAGGTAAGTGGCAGGTGTATATAATCCCACTCAAGAGGTAAGTGGCAGGTGTATATAATCCCACTCAAGAGGTAAGTGACAGGTGTATATAATCCCACTCAAGAGGTAAGTGACAGGTGTATATAATCCCACTCAAGAGGTAAGTGGCAGGTGTATATAATCCCACTCAAGAGGTAAGTGGCAGGTGTATATAATCCCAATTCAAGAGGTAAGTGGCAGGTGTACATAATCCCACTCAAGAGGTAAGTGGCAGGTGTATATAATCCCACTCAAGAGGTAAGAGAGAAATGAGTCTTTCTTGCAGTAACCTATACACGATATATTTTTCGCTGTGTAGGAGACTGGATGTTGAAGCCAGAAATATTTTATATGTTGCGTGTAAGTCATTTGTAGTTGTTGTTGTTTGTCTGTGTGTGTGTGTGTGTGTGTGTATTCGCCTAATTGTACTCACCTAATTGTGGTTGCATGGGTCGAGACTCAGCTCCTGGCCCCGTTTCTTTATGAACGCTACTAGGTCCTCTCTCTACCTGCTCCATGAGCTTTATCATACCTCGTCTTAAAGCTATGTATTGTTCCTGCCTCCACTACATCACTTGCTAGAGTATTCCACTTCCTGACTACTCTATGACTGAAGAAATACTTCCTAACATCCCTTTGACTCATCTGAGTCTTCAACTTCCAAGTGTGACCCTTTGTTTCTGAGCCTCTATGGAACATCCTGTCTCTGTCCACCTTTTCTATTCCACGCAGTATTTTTATGCCGTTATCATGTCTCCCCTAACCCTCTTGTCCTCCAGTGTTATCAGGCCGATTTCCCTTAACCTTTCTTCATAGGACATTCCCCTTAGCTCTGGAACTAACCTTGTCGCAAACCTTTGCACTTTCTCTAATTTCTTGACGTGCTTGATCAAGTGTGGGTTTCAAACAGGTGCTGCATACTCCAATATGGGCCTGACGTACACGGTGTAAAGTGTCCTGAACAATTCCTTACTAAGGTATCGGAACGCTATTAAGTTTGCCAGGCGCCCATATGCTGCAGCAATTATCTGGTTGTGTGCTTCCGGAGACATGCTCGGTGTTATACTCACCCCAAGATTTTTCTCCTTGAGCGAGGTTTGCAGCCTTTGGCCACCTAGCCAATACTCTGCCTGCGGTCTTATTTGCCCTTCCCCGATCTTCAAGACTTTGCATTTGGCGAAGTTAAATTCGAGAAGCCAGTTGTTGATCCAGGCTTCCAGCCTGTCCATGTGTCTTTGTAGTCCTGCCTGATCCTCATCTGATTTAATTCTCTTCGTTAACTTTACATCATTTGCGAACAGGGACACCTCTGAGTGTCTATCATTCCATTATGTCATTCACATATACCAAAACTAGCACTGGTCCTAGGACTGACCCCTGTGGGACCCCGCTTGTCACAGGTGCCCACTGTGATAACACATAGCATAACTCGTTGTTGCCTCCCTGTCTGGTATTCTCTGATCCATTGCAGTGCCCTACCTGTTATACGCGCCTGATCCTCTAGCTTCTGCACTTATCTCTCGTGAGGAACTGAGTGAAAGGCCTTCTTGCAGTCCAAGAAAACGCAATCAACCCACCCCTCTCTCTCGTGTCTTACTTCTGTGTGTGTGTGTGTGTGTGTGTGTGTACTCGCCTATTTGTGGTTGCATGGGTCGATTCATAGCTCTTGGCCCCGCCTCTTCACTGATTGCTACTAGGTCCAGTCTCTCCCTGCTCCATGAGCTTTATCAAACCTCTCCTTAAAATTATGTATGGTTCCCGCCTTCACTCCGTCACTTGCCAGACTATTCCACTTCCTGACAATTCTATAACTAAAGAAATACTTCCAAACATCCCTTTGACTCGTCTGAATCTTCAACTTTTAATTTTGATCTCTTGCTTCTGTGTCCCATCTCTGGAACATCATCTTTCTGTCCACCACGTCTGTGTCCATCTCTCGCATTATTTTATATGTCGTTATCATGTTTTCCCTAATCCTCCTTTCCTCCAGTGTCGTCAGGTCAATTTCCCTTAATTTTTCTAAGTAGAACATTCACCATAGCTCTGGAACTAGTTTTGTTTCAATCCTTTTCACTTACTCTAATTTCTTGTCGTGCTTGACCAGGAGTGGGTTCCAAACTGGTGCTGCATACTCCAGTATGGGCCTGACGTACGCAGTGTACAGAGTACTGAGGTATCGGAACACTATTCTCAGGTTTGCCAGGCGCCCATATATTGCAACAATTATGTGGTTGATGTTATACTCACTCCAAGATCCTTTTCCTTGAGCAAGGTTTGCAGTTTTTGGTCACTTAGCCTATATTCTGTCTGCGGTCTTCTTTGACCTTACACGATCTTCATGACTTTGCATATGGCGGGGTTAAATTCGAGGAGCCAGTTGTTGAACCAGGCTTACAGCCTGTCCAGGTCTCTTTGTAGTCCTGCCTGATCCTCACCCGATTTAATTCTCCTCATTATTCTTCACATCATCTGCAAAATGGGACACTTCTGTGTCTACCGCTTCTATCATGTGATTCACATATACCAAAAATTGCAATGGTCCTAGGACTGACCCCTGTGGAAGCCTTCTCGTCATAGGCGCCCACTCTGACACCTCGTTATGTACCATGACTCGTTGTTGCCTCCCTGTCCGGTATTCTCTGATCCATTGCGGTACCCTTCCAGTTATGCATGCATGTTCCTTTAGCTTTTTTGAGGAACTGTGTCGAAGGCCTTCTTGCAGTTCGAGAAAATGCAGTCTACCCACTCCTCTCTCTCGTGTCTTACTTCTGTTACTTTGTCATAAAACTCCAGTAGGTTTGTGTCTGGATTTTTCTTCCCTGAATCCGTGCTGGTTGTTGTTTATAAGTTTGTTTCGTTCTAGATGCTCCACCACTCTCCTCCTGATAATCTTCTCCATGACCCTGCATACTATACACGACAGTGTATAGTATGCAGGGTCAGGACATATCCAAATCTTTTAAAATCCCGAATAAGAATCAAGTTATCCTCTGAACGAACTGCGTGTAAGGGAGAGAAAGTTTTTCTTTTTATCTCTGATCAACTCTAGGATGATGATGTAATTCTCCCCTTGAAAAAAAACATCGAAAATTTCATCTGTAAAGTCAATTTTAAAATTTTAGATCATTTAAATAAAAAGACACGATGTTCATAAAGTTTTTCTTAGCCTATATAATCAGGTATCCCTGAAAGGTACCTTAAAGTGCACGCCAGAAATACTTTTCCTTCAACGTATTTGGTTTGATTTCAATCGTAACTAGAGAAGCTTGATTCGTTCGGCTTCAAATTTTCATTACAGGTCCATAATTGTCATACATTAGCAATGTCTCCCCTAGTGAAGCAAAATTTCGATGAACACTATCAGAAATTATGTGGGTGAATATTTACAAGTACAATACAATTAACCTTCCACCCACATAACTGGGGAGAACTCTGACACGTCTAAACAAATATTTACTTACTGATATTGATGCAGGTTGTGGGACTTCAGAGACACTGGGTCACAACAGAATCACTGGGTCACAACAGAATCACTGGGTCACAACAGAATCACTGGGTCACAACAGAATCCCTCCTTCAATGTCCACCGTCTCAGTTCCCCAACTCACTTCGGGACCTTAGATAGATTAGGAATATATAGTTCCTGAATATTACCAAAATTTAAGCCAGTAACACTGGCAAATAACAAATTTAGAAGAAACAATATGACTTGTCAAGAGTATATTTGTCATTACTACAAATTTCATATTAAACGAGTACACTAATTACAAATATAAGTTACACCTACCCATTTAGTCTATGGGAGATATATCCTAATGTCTTCCTACATGAACGAACACTAATAATGGCCAAAAAATCAGGACATATCCAAATCTTTTGAAACCCCGAAGAAGAATCAAGTTATCCTCTGAACGAACTGTGTGTAAGGGAGAGAAAGTTTTTCTTTTTATCTCTGATCTCCTCTTGAAAAAATAATCGAAAATATCACCTCTGATGTCAATTTTAAATTTTTAAATTTTTTAAATAAAAAGACACGACGTTCATAAAGTTTTTCTTAGGCTATATAATCAGGTATCCCTGAAACGTACCTGAAAGTGCACGCCAGAATTACTTTTCCTTCAACGTATTTGGTTTGATTTCAATCGTAACTAGAGATGCTTGATTCGTTTGGCTTCAAATTTTCATGACAGGTCCATAATTGTCATACATTAGCAATATCTCCCCTCAGAAATTATGTGTGGGGTGGGGTGGCACTGAACGTCCGAGATCGCTTGAACTGTTACATAAAAACGGGTATTAAGTCTGAAGTAACACATAGAGAGTCTGTCTGGATAGAATTTTCAAGAGGGGCATGAAAAATTGATTCTACTTGTGATACACCGTCCCCCAAACTTAGATAGGGACCAAGGTAGACTACTATGGGGGAAAATTGTTAAAGCCACAAGGCACAATAATGTAGTAATTATAGGGGACTTTAACTTTAGTCAGAATGATTGGAATTTCTTGTCTGGGAATTTAGACTCAAACGACTTCTTAGAGGTATTTCTGGATTGTTTTTTGAAGCAGTTTGTGACAGAACCTACAAGGAAAAATAACCTGCTTGACTTGGTTCTGGCAAACAAGGAAACCGTTGTTAATAATTTAGAAATTGCAGAGGAACTCGGCACAAGGGATCACAAATCAATTACCTTTAGCACTGGATGGAAGCATGACAGTAGAGATAATTCAGTAATGGTCCCAGATTTTTGTTTAGCAGATTACAATGGGCTTAGAGAACACTTACCATCTCTGGGCTGGGGTAACGAAGACAGCTATCAATATGACAACTTTCTGAACACTGTACATGCTGCCCAAAGAACATTTATCCCGTATAAAGAAATTAGATCGAATAAAAATGACCCAAAATAGATGAATAATAGGCTCAAATATCTTTTAGGGTATAAAAAAAAAAAAAAAAAAAGAAATTTGCAGGCGTATCAAAATAGGTGAGAGTCATCTTATGAATCAGTGTATTGACATTAAGAGGGACATTAAAAAGGGGATAAGAAAAGCTAAACGGGAGTACGAATTTAAAGTTGCTAGGGATTCGAAAACCCCAAAAAAATTTTCCAAGCGTATAGAACAAAAGTTAAGAGATAAGATAGGTCCCCTTAAAAATAACTATGGGCATCTTACTGACAAAGAGAATGAAATGTGCTTGATTTTAAATAATTATTTTCTCTCGGTTTTCACACAGGAAGACACTAACAATATCCCAGTAACTAATTTTTATAGTGGGCCTGAAGAAGATAAATTATGTAACGTCACAGTCACTAGTGAAATGGTTATGAAACAAATAGACCGACTAAAGCAAAATAAGTCGCCGAGACCTGATGAAATTTTTTCAAGGGTTCTTAAGGAATGCAAAATGGAACTCTGTGAACCAATAACTAATATTTTTAATTTATCTCTTCAAACAGGTATGTGGAATATGGCTTATGTAATTCCTATTTTTAAAGCAGGGAATAAGTCGTTACCGTCAAATTACCGCCCAATAAGCCTGACCCCAATTGTAGGCAAATTACTAGAGTCAATTGTAGCTGAGATTATAAGAAGCCATCTGGATAAATATAATCTGGTTAATGATACTCAGCATGGATTCACTACAGGTCGTTCTTGTCTAACTAATTTATTAACTTTCTTCAGTAAAGCTTTTGAGGCTGTTGACCACGATAAAGAATTTGATATTATTTACTTAGATTTTAGTAAGGCTTTTGATAGAGTTCCGCACCATAGACTGTTGAAGAAAGTGGCAGCTCATGGCATTGGGGGAAAAGTGCTCTCGTGGATCGAGTCATGGCTCACTGACAGGAAGCAGAGAGTGTCCATAAATGGGGTTAAATCCGAGTGGGGATCTGTAACAAGTGGCGTTCCACAGGGATCAGTCTTGGGCCCGTTGTTGTTTATAATATATATCAATGATCTTGATGAGGGAATTACTAGTGAAATAAACAAATTCGCCGATGACACAAAGATAGGTAGGATAATTGATTCAAACGTAGATATCAAGGAACTTCAGGAGGATTTAGACAAACTCAATACCTGGTCAGAAAAATGGCAGATGCAGTTCAGTGTAGATAAATGCAAAGTTCTGAAGCTCGGGAGTGTCCATAACCCTAGCACTTATATGTTAAATAATATAGAACTTAGCCATACAGATTGCGAAAAGGACTTGGGGGTTATGGTGAGCAGCAACCTTAAACCAAGACAGCAATGCCTAACCGTACGTAATAACGCAAACAGATTATTGGGATTTATATCAAGAAGTGTAAGCAACAGAAGTTCAGTGGTTATATTACAGCTTGATACATCATTAGTAAGGCCTCACCTAGATTATGCAGCTCAGTTCTGGTCTCCATATTACAGAATGGACATAAATTCGTTAAAAAACATTCAGCGTAGAATGACTAAAATAATACATAGCATTAGAAATCTTCCTTAAGAAAGATTGAAGACTCTTAAATTACATTCACTTGTTAGACGGAGAATGAGGGGAGACATGATCGAAGTGTATAAGTGAAAGATAGGTATTAATTAAGGGGATATAAATAAGGTCTTGAGGATATCTCTCCAAGAGAGAACCCGCAGTAATGGATTCAAATTAGACAAGTTTAGTTTTAGAAAGGATATAGGAATGTATTGGTTCGGAAATAGGGTAGTTGATGAATGGAACAGTCTACCTAGTTGGGTTATTGAGGCTAAAACCTTGGGTAGTATCAAATTTAGGTTGGATCAATACATGAGTGGGAGGGGTTGGATTTGAGTGGGACTTGCACATGAGTGGATCAAGTTATCAGAGCTTATTTCTTGGGTGGCATTGAAAATTGGGTTGGGCAAATGTTTTGTTGAATATCAAAATGGTATACAATACCCACAGGTTGGTAGGTAAGACACATAGGCAACATTTAGGCAGCTTTATTCCGAAACGTTTCTCCTACCCAGTAGGCTTCAGTCTAGTACAGAAAGTAGGCAGGAGCAGTAGAGATGTGAAGAGTGATTGACTGATTACATCGTCTTCACATCTCTACTGCTCCTGCCTACTTTCTGTACTCGACTGAAGAAGCCTACTGTGTAGGCGAAACGTTTCGGAATAAAGTTGCCTATGTGTCTTACCTACCAAATATTTTGTTAGTGGTAAGGATTGTAAAGGACCTGCCTAGTATGGGCCAACAGGCCTGCTGCAGTGTTCCTCCTTTATGTTATGTTCTTATGAGTAAGGTGATGTCACCTTCTCTGAGTGAGGTGATGTTACCTTCTTTGAGTGAGATGGTGTCACCTTCTCTGAGTGAGGTGGTGTCACCTTCTCTGAGTGAGGTGGTGTCACCTTCTCTGAGTGAGGTGATGTCACCTTCTCTGAGTGAGGTGATGTTACCTTCTCTGAATGAGGTGTCAGCTCTAGAGTTCGTCACGGCCACGCTAGCTTGAGATTCGTCTGTAAAAACTTGCATCTGTGGTCACAGTGGTGCCTATGCTAACCTTCCTATGGTGTAGAAATATACCTAGTTGGACGAATCTTATTGTGGCTAGCTGGTCCAGTGGCTAACGCGACGGTCTGGAGTTTTGAGACTCTCTGACCGCGGGTTCACTCCCGCACGTGGTATGGTTTGTTTGCAATCGTGTAATTACGATTTCGTGAGTCTTGTTTGCAACGTCTGAGTTGCCAGATATTATTTCTGCCCAGCAAAGAAAGTCGAGAAACATTTTTCTCCATATGCACACGCATTTATAAACAAAAATACAAATGCCTACGAATACACATGTATACACACGCTTGCATATTTTTATAGTTATCTGAATTTGAATTTTATGATCGCCTAACAGTATTTCCATTGCGAGCGCTCAGATGGCGCTGAGGTTAAGAAATAATTGGATATACTTATCTCGATTAGCGCAGCGGCGAAATAGATCTGGTTTTAGTAGACCTGAATCTAGTGTTTAGTGTACTTCTTGGGTAATATTGTCCTGTTTCAGTGAGAATTGATGCATGTAGATACAAGTCTGTAATGAGTGGTGGTGTGTGTAAATCAGAGAAAGATATTCGAAATAATATGAATCCTTGCAAGATTTGAACCAACCAGATGATTGCCAAGGAGTCCAGACTAATCATCTTAATGCACTCCTCATAGGAAATTGCTTTATGCTGGTGAGGGGCTCTCCATCCAAGGAATTGAACCTGTTCTTCCCTTGTTTGGATGGAACCAGAATGCCTCTCAATTTTAATTAACATTGCATGGTTCCCTGGGCTTTAAATCTCCCCCATGAATACTAATTGTATTCAGCATTGGAAGAGTGTCACCAGTTAAACTGGAAGGATAGTGTGATTGCTGCATAGATTATCTGTGTTTCTGATTCTAGCCGATATATTGTGGCGAAATGTGCCTTTGAACAAGTTTTATGTATTGAACAAAAATCCTACAGTGTTTCTGAAGAGGAAAGAAGTTAACTTTTCTCTATACTCTCCTTCAAAAACCTGGTTAGTATAACTGCCGGTCAGATCACTCAAGTAGTGAGTGACAATACTGCAATATCAGCTGTAAGAGCCTACATTTCCAGTGAATTAAAAAATTGAAACGATAATGACAGGTATAAGATCCGACATTTCATATGAGTGACAATACCGGTAATACAGCTGAAGGAGCCAACATTTCACCATGAGTGACAGAACCAGTAATGATAGTGTCAGATGTAAGAGCCGACTTTTATGTGAGTGACATCACCGGTGATTCTGCTGTCCAGTGAAGGGGCTGACATTCCACAGGACTGAGCCACATGTGTGCTAATGGGATATTACAGACCACCGAGGATAAAGTTTCAAAGAATATTTTCTTACTGCCGGAAAGAGTCAGTACTTTTGTGGAATTTAGTCCTGTCGGTGTATTAAGAGTTAGATTATTCAAAACGAGTTAGTCTTTTCGTCCACAGGAAATCGCTAAAAGCATAAGAAGCGATACAACACCTGAAGAACGGGAAGCGTGAGGTAGTAAGGCTTGATTCAAAGAATAAGGTAAAATTAAGACACATGTGCAACATCTGGGTATCTTTATTGTAGACGTTTCGCCATCCAGTGGCTTTATCAATGCAAATTCCAGGACATAACTTGAAGACAGTAGGGCTATATACAGAAAGATGAGGTAATCAGTCCCTCAACCTAGGAGTAGGTGCGAAGAGCACCATAGTCGTGGAGATTCTGAAGCAGAAGCAAGAAGCTTGGCGCTTATATACTAACGTCAGGTCAGGGGTAGCAGATGAGGGCATATTCACTGGTAGGCGGGATTCCTCAGTGGAAGTAGGTCCTTCCCAAAGAGATGGGTTAGTTGTAGTAGTAGTTGTCGTAGTCGTGAAGGTTATGTACATGTCCTCAGAATTAAGATTCCATGATGTTGCAGTGTCTGACAAGTTGTGCAAGAATGGTATATAATACCGACAAGATGAAATTAAGACACATGTGCAACATCTGGGTATCTTTATTGTAGACGATTCGCCATCCAGTGACTATGCCCCCATCTGCTACCCCTGACCTGACGTTAGTATATAAGCGCCAGGCTCCTTGCTTCTGCTTCAGAATCTCCACGACTATGGTGCTCTTCGCACCTACTCCTAGGTTGAGGGACTGATTACCTCATCTTTCTGTATATAGCCCTACTGTCTTCAAGTTATGTCTCAGCTCACGTGAACCTATGTTTTGCAAACCTCAGATTCAAATGTTTCACTGTCTTCTCTGGTAGTTTCTGCTGTACGATTGAATTGAATACCCAATTACTTACTGTCACGATTTCAAAAGAGGCCAGAGATCTACCACAGTTGTCCAGAGCTATTCTGAATACTGGTAATTCCGTGTGGACATGCTGCGCAGACGCTCCCGATTCAGTTGATTTTCTGTGCAGTTTTCCTGTTTTGAGCAATCAAAATGGCGGATAGACGTGATCGACGTGTAAATACTGTCTGTGTGGAACTGGTACATGGTACCCTAAGCAGTTCTACAATGCAGGTGCTACTCCCAACGATTATTCGTGATGTGTATGGGATACCCAGTGAAGAGCTTTATGGTGTGGCTGTTAACGGAGTTACGAGGATTTTCATCAAATTCATAAATGCCGGATTTTACTCAAGCATAGTTGACACGTACCACGAGAAGAGGATGGCCGTGAATACATCAGTGGAGGTATGTCTACATGATGTATCCAGCTATGTGACATATGTAAAAGTCAGGAATGTGCCCTTTGAAGCTACAGAGTATGATATGGTAGCGGTATTCGGTCGTTATGGCAAGATTCATGCGGCAGAATTGGGAGTGTGGAAGGATGGGCCATATGCGGGACTGCCCGAGGGATCCTTCAATCTGAAGCTGACGTTACGGCAATCAATTCCTTCGTATGTTTTATTGGAAGAGTTCCGAACGCAGGTATATGTATACTTTGCGGGACAGAGAAGGACATGTAGGCTGTGTGGATTATTTGACCATATGGCAGCCCAATGCCATAGGAAACCAGGACGGAGGGAACAGATGCCAACACCGGTGGATCAGCAGTTGGGTCCTGTGGTGCCGGAGACAGATGCGGCCGAAAGGCAGGCATCGTGCAGTTGGAGTGAGGAAGTGGAAAAAGCAGAGGCAGAGATGGACTCATGTGCTACGTTACCTGTAGGGATGGGGCCTGAGCAGACGACGACAACGAGCAATGACGGTGAGCCTGTAATGTAACAGGATGGAATGCTGGATGAGGTTTTGAATACCTTCCTGAGTGAGGTGGAGGGGAGTCTGGATGATGAGCAGCGTGGACGCTCATTGGAGAAGACTACAGATTCATCGGGACGTGGGAAGACCGTGTGCAATGAGGGGAAGAAGCACACGGTAGTGGCTGAGGTGCACAGAGCGTGCACGGAAGAGGAGGTTACATGTGGAGACGGAGGTTCACGCAAGAGAACAGCTGGGACGTCTGATATGGCTGACGTCTTAAGACGGGGGGGGGGCTCGCAAAAAAATATTTGACGTCTTTATTTATGAACCGATTACATTCATTTTTGGTGTACTATTAGAAGCTTATATCGAGTATGCTATGCTGAAGTTTAAAAAATATCGGCCAAAAAGGAAATGAAATATGCAAAATTTACGAAAAATTACATTTGGCAGGGGACCTGTACTTAGTGGTACTTGGAAAAGTGGTTTTGACTCTTTCTGCTGATAGAACACTTCTAATTCCATCATTTTGCAGATTAAAATTATATAATAACTCTTATCTTCATGCTAACAAAAAATAAAGTTTCATAACTTTTTTGACATTTTGGAAGATGTCGGTCTTGTTTCCCACACAAATCTGAAAATATTTGGGATAGTTCAGAAAGGTACCATAAAACTTGTAAAGCAATCATTCTTCTATGTTTGTTGTGAAAATCAAGTCAATTCATTCATAAATAAGGATGCATTCACCCTAAATAGGTAAATAAGTTACTTTCGAGATATAGGCCGAAGCGCGCGGCACCCCCGCTGCCCGGGAAATAATTTTTTTCCCCGAAAAATTCGCTTTATTTTACACTTTTTCCGCGACCTACGAGTGTTTATTACAGTTAACCATTGTAAATCCGTTTTCTCTCATCACTGATGAGAGAGGGCGGACCCTCTCTTCACCTTCAGGGGAAATATCGATAGAAATTTATTCCTTGGGGCGTCATATTATGCTATATATTTTTTTTTTGAGGTGTACTTTTTATGTTTATATGCTATTATTATATTGCATTATATCATAATAGATCAATTGTGATAGATAAATAAGCCTTATAATTGATATTAGCGTGGGTATGGAATATTTTGTTGGCTGGAGGTGTCGGCCATTTTGTGCACTATTCCCAGGGGTTCCCGATTGGTTCCTTGATCACATTATCTCCGCCCACTCTGGCATGATCTCAGATGGTGAATTTGTATTATATTAGACATAAAGCTGTACGAAAACGATAAAAATAACACGGGGAAAAACGTAACAAAAACGTCAACAAAGCTGAGTCACCGCTTCTTACGCAATATGTCGCGTCAGCGCTGTCACCATGCCTGTTATAAATGGCTGTAATTCCTTTTAGAAACATCGTACAAGGATAATAATTATACCAGCGTGTAGCCAGAAAGTTCAGCTATTTTTTGGTAACAATAACTCAGTTTTCATATATTTTCGAATTTTTTTTTGCTCCGCGCGCGGGAACCCTGAACCCCCCCCTTGGACGTCTGATATGGATGACGTCTTAACGCCCGGGCAGAGACCTGGGAAGAAGTCTTGGAGGCCCAGGTTGGACCTCCTGGAGAGTGGGTGTAGCGGTACTGAAGTACTGAAAGGTTCAAAGGACAAGGGGGGGGGGACTGGACAGACAGGGTGACAAACGGGGCTCTAGTCAGCAGCCAGGTCAAGCGGGTGCCATTCCAAGGCGGAGGGGCAAGCCGCCTTTACTGTCATAATTCAAGGTTGTAACAATCAATGTTAATGGCCTGAGAGCCGAGGTTAAAAGAGTATGGGTGGAATGGTTTTTAAGGAGATTTAATGTAGATATATGTTTCATTCAGGAACACAATTATAAGTTTGGTTGTGAGTTGTCTTTGAAAGGTTATAAGTTGTATGTGAGTGGCTCATTGAGGTTGAAAGGTGGGGTTGCTGTGGCTGTAAAGGAAACCAGTCCATTGCGTATTTTGGGGTGGGAGGAGGGGGGAGGGTCGTGTGGGTTGAGGGGGAGTGGGGTGCAACGAGGATTTGTTTTATAGGAATATATATGCCGGCGGATGGCAACACACGAGTCAAGGAGAACTTTGTGGGGGATTTTTTGATGTACTATTTAAGGGGTTTGATGTACTATTTAAGGGGATGTGGAACCGAGGGGGGTGGGGTGTATGTTTGGCATGTTACGCAATGTGTTGGGAGACGTGGGGGTTTTGGATGTTGTGGGGACAGGTGGTTGGCGGGTTGAGTATACGTTTGTCAGATGGGGTTATGCTGCAAGATTAGATAGGATCTATGCAACGGAAGCTGTACGCGTGTTGGGAGTCAAGACTTTTGATGTGGGGTTTTCTGATCATAGGGCAGTTAAAGCAGATCTTGGTTGGGAGGGTATGGTTAGGATACAATCGGGTTTTTGGAAATTAAATGCAAGACTCGTGAGGAGTGAGGAGGTGAGTATGGCATTTGGGGAATGGTGGCAAACTTTTTGGGATTCTAGTGAGGTGGAGTCATGTGTCTTAGAATGGTGTGAAAGGCACACTAAGCCGGGTATAGCAGGTTTTTATAAAAGGAAGGGAAGGGAAGAGGCAGGGTGGAGGTATGGGTTGCAAAATTATTTGGAATATCAGCTAAATGGGTGTTATGAGGAAGGGGAGGCGGCAGTACTGAAACATGGTGCAACTCAAGGACAGGTTGGCAGAGTTACATAATGGTAGATTTGATGCGGTACGTGTAAGGGCGGGAATGGAGGCTGTGCTGTGGGGGTATAAACCTTCGGGAAGTGTTTTGCGAAGTTTTACGGTAAGGCAGAAGGATTCGACTATTTTAAACTTGGAGGTAAGTGAGGATATGGGTGGATATCATAAGGGATAGGTACTGAATACTACAGAAATTATGCTGATTTCTGGTTCCAAAGGAAGTGGGGGAAGGGGGAGGAGGGCGATGCTATTGAGGAGGTGTGGGGGGGAGAGGGTTAGGGTCATGTGGAGAGGAGGGCATGGGGATGGGAGGTGAGATTAGCATGGGGGAAGTTGAGGAGGCTGTGTTCAACAAGAGTACTGGCAAGGCACTGGGTATAGATGGGATTTCAAATGATTTTTATAGAATTCAATGGGAGCACATTAAATACTGTCTGGTGAGGATCATGAATTATATGCAACGGGAGGGACAGTTAGGACAGACTCAGCGAACGGGTGTAGTCGTATTAGTACGCAAAAAGCAAGAGGGAAGAGTATTGAGTGCGTACAGAGCTATTTCGCTAATGTGTGCCGACTACAAGAAGGTGTTAGGTGGGGTAATTCATAAGGGGCAGAGGGGTATTCCAGGCAGAAGTATGAGAGATGGGCATGGCCGCATTAGGGATTTTTTGGAGGGTTGCAATGAGGGAGGGCTTTTGGGTATTGATTGGGAAAATGCATACGACTGTGTTGATAGAAACTTTCTGAGGGCTAGTTTGTTGCATCTCGGTTTTGTCATGGGAGTGGTGAGGTGGGTTGATACAATGTATTCATCTGCAATGGTGTGTGTACAAATTAATGGCAGGATGGGAAGGCCTGTAAGGATGGAGAGGGGTTTGAGACAGGGGTGTCCCATCTCAAATATTGTTTGCGTGTATGCAGCATCCATTTTATGGGCTCGTTGAGGGGAGGGGGATTTTAAATGGGGAGAAGGATGGGTGTATAGATGTGGTGGGGTATGTGGACGATACCACTGTTCTGATAGCCGGAGTGGAGGGATTGTGTACGGTGGAAAGTGTGTTGGAGCTTTTCGGTAGGGCATCTGGAATGCGGGTGAACAGAGCAAAATCAAGTTTGCTGGAGGTGGGTGCCTTGGTGGGGGGTCTTGTGGTTGGAGTTTAGGTGGGAAGTGGTGGCTAGGCTAAAAATTTGTGGAGTTATATACATGACAGATGTGCGGGAGGCTAGGCAGGTGAATTCGGAGGTGGTGGTGGAGAAGGCAGTAAAAAGGTTAAGGAGTTTACGGGCGGGGGACGTCACCTTACAACAGCGGGCGATAATCGTAAATTCATTAGTTTATAGTAAAGTGTGGAGTATGGCTGTGGTGTATCCACTGCGGACTCAAGACGTACATGAGATTCAGAGGAGGGCATTACGTTATGTTTGGGGTTTCAGGAGGGCATGGCTAAGTAAGGAGGTGGTGATGTCGAATGTACGCAGTGGAGGAATAGGGCTTTTAGCATTGGGGCAGAGAGTGAAGGCCCTATATGTGAAACAGAGGTTTGTTAGGGAGGGTGGGGGAAAGAGGGGTTAGAGTGGGGAAAGTGATGGAGGATGTGCGGAGATGATGGAGTGGAAAAGAATTAATTGAATGAGAGGATATGCTGAGGTTACTGTTATTGATTAGGGAGGTGGAAAAACTTAGGGTGGGGCGTTTGGTGATGATGAGCTGGAGGCCGGAAATCATACAGGGGGTATCGGTTTATCCCTTGTATGATTTGGGGATGATATAAGAACATAAGAACATAAGAAAGGAGAAACACTGCAGGAGGCCTGTTGGCCCATACTAGGCAGGTCCTTTACAATTCATCCCACTTACAAAACATTTGCCCAACCCAATTTTCAATGCCACCCAAGAAACAATGCTAGTGCGGCGTTCACACTGGAGATAATCGTGTAATTATCATTAGTTATTCTACAAAAAAAATAAAGTTACTAAGTTTTTGACATTTGCAAAATATCTTGCCCTTTACTCCCAAACAAATTCCAAAATATTTTGAATATTTCCAATATTCCACAAGCCAATTGTAAAACAATCATTTTTTTCATGATTCCTGTCAATATTATTGCATTTACTTCAATAATAAATGGTGGGATTCATGAAATAAGTCAATAATTTACTTCCAAGATATTCATGTATTACTGCACTAGTGATCTAGTGCAGTTAGCCTCATTATTATTATAATCAAAAAGAAGCGCTGAGCCACAAGGACTATACAGCAGTTAGCCTCTCAAAAACTCAGTTTTCTCTTACCCAGGATCAAAGAACATGTTATAGAAGAGAGCAGTAATGATTTTATATGCTCAGACTGGTCCTTGACACTCAACATATTATGGCCTATTTTATTCATTCTAGAGTATATATCATGTTTCTGTTACGTATGTCATGTTCAGTCAATACTGATAGATAAATAAGCTGTAGGGTTATTATTATTATTATATTGAAGTATTTTCTCCTGTCCCTGGGGTGGTTTTTGGAGGGCTGGAACAGATTAATGGGATTTCAATTAATTTCAACGAGGAAAATTTATTTGACATACGAGCAAATTGAGTTATGAGCTCGGTCACGAAACGAATTAAAGTCAGGGTACCACTGTATATATGATGGTGATTCCTTTGAGTCTGCTGATCTTATTAATCCCAAACCAGAGAAAACCAAAAGGTTTTTTGAGTAATTGCAGAATTTTACTATAAATTAAATGACTACTCTGAAAACATTGCCAGTATTCAGACAGAGACAGACAATAAGGAAGCTGAATGTCAGATGTTCACCAAGATCCAGAAATCTAAAAAGAAAATTCTTCAACTGAAACTGGCAAGTGCTGAAAAACAAATCTGCGAGGAAAAAGAACTGGAACATATAATGAAGATGCAGTCTCAGCTGAGAGAGACTCAAGATACCAAGATCAGCCTGGAGGGTAAGCTGGAGAACCTGAAGATGGAGATGTATACCATGGGGGAGTGCTAAACCCATAGGATTATATAGCATACGTTGGGGGGAATGGAATGGAATGACTTTCGAAAGCTTAAGTTAATGCCGAGAGTATGGGAGTTTGTATATAGATTTTTGATGGGGATATTAGCACCGAAACTGTTTTGTGTTCAATGGGATTGGTGAGGGAACAGACCTGCGATCACTGTGGAGAACAGGAAACAGCTTTTCATGCAGTTTATTTCTGCGAAGAGTTGAGGGAGGTAAGGGTGTGGTTAGCGAAGGTTTTTAGGTTGAGGGGGGGGGTAATGTAGAGACCCTGCGAGCCTTAACATTAGAAGTACGCGGGGTCTCAAGAGAAGTGAAAAGGGCGATTATGTATGTAGTGGCGGATTTTCTGCATATTTCCTGGGGGATGAGGGACACGGGAGGGGGGAGAATTAGAATTAGGGCAATTGCGGCGGGCAAATATAGAACGGTTTGCAGGAACAAACTTATTTACGGGGGACAGTGGAGGGCACGTTTTCCGGAGACCTACTGCAAAATTACGGTCAATGGCCTCATTTATTTGGCGAGCTAATTATACGTAAAGGACTGGTTTCCTTTATAAGCGGGTTGACATTAGTTTTTCGGAGGGGGAGTGTATGAGGTAAAGTTTTTTCGAAGGAATGTGAGGGTCGGGAAGGTATGTATTGCGTGGTGCTGTGTTGTCATGTAAGTTTTGTGTGAAAGGTTTTGATAAGCCCAAGATTTGTATAAATTAGGGCCTTGTGATTAAAAAGGGAGTTATAGAAGTCACTGTCCATGTTGGTCTACCAGTTTTTGCAAAGATAATTTTTCTGGTATGTATTTTCGTAGTATTTATTGTAATTTTGTGGGGAATTTTCTTTTCCTCTTAGATGGCTTTTATATTTGTTTTTACATAGTTTGTTTTCCATCGCTTTTGTAATGGTATTAAGTTTCGTTGCTGATGCAACGTATGCTGTAAAAATCTTGCAGTTGTTGATGTTTTATACGCTTATGCAATTTGTGTAATGCTTATTTTTGTTATAAAGTAATGTTTTCGGATAATTACCAGAATTTGTTCTTAAGTAAAATCTCATAAACAGTTGCATGTATATATAAAGTTACATAAATTAATGTTTGATCACTGCTGTGATCAATACGTGTGGGAATGATGTGGGTGTATTTATAGATGGGTTTTCATTGGGGGTCCCCCATCCAACAGTTTTGTGTGTATGTGTCAGATATTTTATCATTTTGTATAATGTGTGTCAGTGAATGGTGTGTATGTATTTTGCGTGTTTGTTACACATGCCTCTTTTGTACCTGAGTAGATCTATAACCCACTATGATAACATGAACGTAGATAAGTATGTTTATGGAGCAACTTGCAATGTGAACAGACTGACTGATGTTGTAGTGGCCAGGCTTAGGCTTGGTTACAAGTACTTCTGGCAGTTTGGGAGACACACAGATGATGATCAAACTAAATGTAAATTATGTGATCAGGCATATGGTCACTCTCTTGAACACTATGTGCTTAATTGTCCACTTATTGAGGAATACAGAGACAGACAGTATAATAACCTATGTGACATGTCAAGATATCTTATTAATGAAAATAAGATACCAGATATACTAAGCAAATTTCCTAAATTTGCTTGTAACAGATAAGTGAACTATAGATATGTAGATATAAATCCATATGTATTCCTGTTAACCCTTTGGGGCCTAGTTCCTAGGCCTTTTGTGTATCCACATGCTCTCGCGCTACCGTCCACAGGATGGATATGGGGTGCACAATAAACTAGCCACTTCGGTGGCAAAATCTAATCCTCTTTTGTATTGGGTTTTCAAAAAAAAATTCTCTTGCACTTGTGATATGATTTTTAGTAATCTTGTCCAGATCCTGTATTGTGGTGTTATTTAATATTTTATACTACCTTGTAATTTATAATGTTTTAAATAAAATATAAAAAAAAAAATTCCTGCAAGCACTGAGAAGGTGCAAGATCACCAAGCTTGTAGACATGTTTGGCAGCGATTCAGTTCTTATCACAATTAGTTTCTAGGAACTGAATAACTTGTGTATAATTAGCACCAGTTAAGTCAAGTCCCTTCGTGAGGTTTCAAGCTTCTTCCATGAGCTTGGTTATAAAGTAATTCAAGTTGGTCAAGTTGTCTATTTCTGTCCGGCTATTAATCAGTGACCAGAAACTTGTTAGAAACTACTCATATTCTTACCGACACATGTGGACAGTTATATTTATGGCAGACATAATAACAACTGGGGTTGGGGGGGGGTTATTACCCTGGTACCACGTACCTCACTTATACTGCTTACCGAGAGTGATCTTTCTCTAACCAAGGACTCTTTTAAAGAGACAGCTAGCCTGAAGGACTAATTCCTCCATTTCAGCATAATGTTCCTGAATTTCTCTTAGTTCAGTACCATATTCTGAACTCATCGGGGACTCGTCAGATTGTTCATAAGCTAGTGTAGTCTTCCTTAATTTTTAGTTGGCTTCTAATTCTGCATAATCAACTGGATAATCTTGGATAATTGACTCACGTGCACTAATGACTCTTGTAACGAGAGACTGTTTCTTGGGAAGGCTGAGTGCGTAGTTACCAAATGTAATCATGTAACTTACGAGTCAGCAAAGACTATCGCTATTGTGCGGTGATAAACAATACACAGCTTTGTGAGCTACTCCCTGTCTAATAAATGTCGGTCAGTGTAGCCAAACAAATAAGTACTTGGTCACCTACGTTCTGACTGCTAGACAGGCGGCTGGTGCTAGATGGCACCACATTCTGTGTTTGACCCAGCTCCACAGAGGAACTTAATGTCACCACTCGGAATCAAACGGTGGCGTCTATTAGTTAATTATAACAGTTATTGGCGCCATTTACAAATGTGTCAAGGTGGTAATATTTACATTTAATATAACTTGAATGTTTAGGGAGATAAGCTCTTACACAATTCTTGAATGAGATATTGTACACTATAATACGCTTAATATGTCCCATCTGGTATGTTGCTATGATGAGATGTGTTCATAATTACAAAAGTGTGGGTGTGTTCTCGGTATGTGGTCGGTATGACTCGACTTAGAATGTGGCTGACAAAAACAAATCCCTAAATAAACTAACTTTTAGACCATCTAGGCAATCAAACAGCTTGCTTGAACAATATGATGACCCATTCATCAAACAGCAACAATGTTCGAAGCAAGCAGCCATGAACAGCACAGCACTGGACAAGAAATTAGTCCAAAACGACCCTAACTGTGGACTTTCGGCAGATCTTCCCAGAATGGCTTAACTCCCTTTTTACTGAAACTGAGTTCAGCAGTTTCAAATTCCCGACAATGGCAGTGCGTAGATGCCAAAACAACGTAGGTCGAAAGATGAGCTAAGAAGCAGAGATATAGTGTCTCACTACACACAACCTCTGGAAACATCAAATGTCACCAAGTCAATGCTCTGTGAACTGAGTTGCACAGAGTTATGAGATGTATGTCCCGGCTCACCAACAGAGACATACTCTACAAAAAAAAGTCTAAATAATATGAACCGAGGAGATAAGGTAAATGAATAAATCAAATGATAATATTATAAAGCAAGATATTTTCGCTTCAGCTACTAACGAAATGCATCAGCAATATAATATTAGAGGAAAAAGCAATTATGGCGTCCTTTTCTTTCAGGACGCTACATAAGCTGATTAAAGTTATACAACTACATTAGTCTACCATTAAGAGTTTAATAGTAAAGATGTATCAGAAGTGTATGCCCACCAGAATTATGTTAAAGGCCCGTCTTCTAATGTCCTCTCACTCTTCCTAAGACTTATAAAGTAACGAAAAATCACGAATTTTCTGGAGTTTAGGACTGAACGAAGAACTGAACCCTAGATAACTGTTGAGATATTATCTAGTATCAGATTCAGGGATCAGTTGTTAAAATGATTTAGAGCAAATAAATAAGAAGTTGCAGTGCTAAATGAATTTCACAAAGTCAGGAACAGAGTAGCCTATGAAAGAACCAAAGGCGAGGCACTATTATTCAAAAATTAAAGAATACAAGAACAATCCTAGAAAACTTTGTCATCAACTAAAAGCGCTGGGGTATAGCAATAAACCCGTCGATACATTTAACATAGTGCAAAATACTGATAACTGGGTATGCTATAAAACAACTCCCCTCAGGGAAGGTTTCCTGATGTTGGTGAGGAGCTCTTGATTTAGGGAATTGGATCTGTGCTCCAGTTCCCCGAATTAAGCCTGAATGCCTTCCACATCCTCCCAGGCGCTGTATAATCCTACGGGTTTAGCGTTTCCCCCTTGATTATAATAATAATAACAATAATAATGTGAAACAACTAAGTAGCAAATTGTTTCAGTTCATTTTACACAACTGTTACGTCAATATTAGTCGGTAAACTGCTAGTTACATCAAATACCTTGAACACAGAATCCAATAAGTTAAAACTTACTACAGTAATAAGTGTCACCATAAACAGATTTCGGTTATTACGTGAATCTTATGACTTCGTGCGAAAAGAAGTAAGTAAAACGCATATGAGAGCACAGGACCAGATAACATACATCCAAACCAAATTTCTAAGCCAGACCCCTTTGCTCACATAATAAATTTGTTCATCACCGTCAATACAGTCCTTCGGGGTTCAGGAAGGCCAGAGTTACTCCAATCTTCAAAAAAAAAAAAAGAGTAGATCTGACGTCAGAAATATTTTCTGTAGTTACCAATCAGGTTTATGAAGATCTTACTCGACCGGCAACTCCTTAATTAATCTGTTCTTTATGAACTCAGATGTCATTAGGGAATCTCCTGGTTATGGTGACCCTAAGAAACAGCAAGATATCCGCATAGGCTCTGTAGACTGGTTTAAGTACTACTTGATCAACAAGAAACAAACTGTCAAGATCAGTAATACAGGATCAGAACCCCTGCCGATAGCACGTGAGGTTCCCCAAGATAAAATTTTGGGTCCCTCACTTTTTTATGTTAAGTGAATGACATGCTCATCAGAGTCAAGTATAAGATTCTGCTGTATGTATTGGCATAAACAAGGGAGACATTAATAAAGTACTGAGGGTGTCGAACCAGGTAAGAACCAGGAATAATGGATTTAAGTTGGATAAATTTAGATTTAGAAAGGACATAGGTAAGTACTGGTTTTCTAACAGAGTTGTAGATGCGTGGAACAGTCTTCCCAGTGGGGTGATAGAGGCTAGGACCTTGGGTAGCTTTAAGAAGAGACTGGACAAATATATGAGTGGGAGGGGCTGGGTTTGATTGGTGTCAAGGGGTACGGGAGTTATTTCTTGAGTAGCTTTAGGTAGATGTCGTTTTGATAAGGACCTGCCTCGTATGGGCCAGTAGGCCTTCTGCAGTGTTCCTACATTCTTATGTTCTTATGTTCTTATGTAGACGACAGTGCACTGGTAGACTCAGTTAAAGACCCACAAAATATAGGCAATATATTATCACTAGAACTAGATCCTGCAGCAAATGCTTACTGGGAAATAAAACTATCGTTACTCCTCGGGACAACATAAGCCATACTCTTTGGCACGAAAAATACACTGAAAAAGGGTAAATGCTTTTACACAAATAACCCGCACATAGAAGAGAGGAACTTACGACGACGTTTCAATCCGTCTTGGAGCATTTACAAAGCCATACTAACAGGCCCGGGTTTTCTCCATATGGTGACCCGGCTAACAGAAAGGCTAGAATGAGCCAGTATATATAGGCCAGCTGACAGAGAAGAGACAAAAGAGGTGGTATTAGCAGCAGTAGTAGATGCAAGGCAAATAGCGGAAGTAGTAGTAAAAGTAGTAGTGGTAGAGGTATGGGTGGTAGTGGAAATTGTCGTAGAAGTAGTGGTAGTGACAAGTGGAGAGAGGGGTTAGTGGGACAAGAACAGAAAAGGGGAGAGAAAAAGGAGGCAAAAGTGAAGGTAGCAGCAGAAAGTAGTAGGAAAGGAAGTAGTAGTAGTAGAAGTAGTAGTAGTAGAAGTAGTAGTAGTAATAGTACTTGTAATGGAGTCAGTCAAAGGCCAAGAAAGAGTAGCACTGCAGGAGAGCTAAGGAAATAGGAAGGACAAAACATTCAAGGCAGAAGAAAGGAAACCAAAAACGCGAGAAAGAAAAAATAATTTGAGTAACATATTTTCTTTATAAATTAATTTCAAAGCAGCTAAACTTTTCAGTGACAAAACAGGATACAAGGAGAAGATAGCGACAGGATGACGTATTAGATGTATACGAGAAACAAGCTTATATTTTGACGACTATACACTTTTAGTAAAGCTTCATCAAATTTTATCAGGTCTTTTATTCAACTGGCTAAACTACTGCTACTACTATCGTGTTTTTTTTTGGTTGGTGCGAGAGAATACTTGTTTGTACGTCAAAATTTAGCAATAACTGATGTCAGTGAGAACAGTGTTTGGTGATTTGTTGAGTTAGTGGGAGGTTGAGGATAAAAGGATTGTTGTATATGAAGCAAGGTTTTAAGATGCAAGAGAAGTTCAAGGTGCAAGGGATGGCGAAAGATGCATGGTAGGTTATAGGGGTAGCCCGTGCCCTGGTGGCAAACGCTCTTTCTTCATAAGATGAGGGTCTGGGGTCGATTCCCGGCAAAGGGTGTAAACATTGGGCGTGTTTCCTTACACCGGTTGTCCATGTTCACCATCAGTAAAAATGGGTACCTGGGTGTTAGTCGACTGGTGTGGGTCGCATCCTAGGACAAAACTGACCTAATTTCCTCGAAATGCTCTGCATAAGAAGTGACTGTCTATACAGTAGCATGTCACTGATATCAGCTATGGTCTGTATACCTTGTACATGTACTTGTGGAAATAATTATAATAATAATTATAATAATAATATTATTGTTGTTATAATATTAAGGATGAAGGTGCAAAGAAGTGTTGATGAATTCTTGGAGCTAACAGTGAATTTAGAAAGTGGGAGGAAGTGTGAATTATGTACTATGGTGATAGCATTAAGATTTAAGGAGAAAGGAAGTGTTGAGTGACTCTTGTAGCAGTAACAGTGTGACTGAATACTTGGGGTGTGTTGCTTGGGCAGTGTATACCTGGAGTATAACTGGAGAAGGTTTCGGGGGTCAGTGCCCCGCAGCCCGGTCTGTGACCAGGCCTCATGGTGGATCAGTGCCTGATCAACCAGGCTGTTTCTGTTGGCCACACGAAGCACAGCCCGGCTGGTCAGGTACTGACTTTAGGTGCCTTGTTGAAAACAACCAGGGGTCTATTGGTAATCTCCCTTATGTGTGCAGGGAAGCAGTTGAACAGTCTTGGGCCCCTGATACTTATTGTGTTGTCTCTTATCGTGCTAGTGACACCCCTGCTTTTCATTGGTGGGAATGTTGGATCATCTGTCGAGTATTTTGCTTTCATAGTGAGTGATTTTCGTGTGCAAGTTTGGTACTAATCCCTCTAGAATTTTCCAAGTGTATATAATCATGTATCTCTCCAGTGTAAGTATATCAAATTATATAATTATTCTACCACTACGTTTTCCATGGTCACCTTGGCTGGTCGGTCTTAAATACCATCAGCTTAAGTCTTTTTAAGTCTCATAACAGCAGATCTCTCATAGTCCCAGGAGAGATCTGCGCTGTCTGTATCAAGAGTAAAGTGTCTGAGTGAGAGAGATGCCCCAGTGATGGTAAGGTAGACACATACTGTTCGTTGTTTGGGGAAAGTGACCAATCAACAGGACTTTATTGGAAGTATATGGGGAGTTATAATATCAGCTTCTTTACGTAAAACCTTTGTGAAGAGCAGCTATATTGAAGGGTATTTATAAATGGAGTTATCAAGTGAGGTTATTCCTGAAGGATGATCAGCTGCGCACTGGTAATGATATGTTAGTACTTTCTACTTGTGAGGGAAAAGTTCAACAGATAGGAGTAGCGAGCGAATATATGGGTGACGATAGTTTGATTGCCCGGCTATAGTTTGATAGCTTCCGCTATCCCCCCTCCTTTTTCCCCACCCGGAAAGGTGACGTGTGGGGTTCAGACCAAACAGTAATCACTTGACTCACAGCTCCCAGCACAACTTTTTAATATTGTACTTATCATGGAGAGTGATTTCTTAAGCAGTAGGTAACCTTTGTCTCTTTCTAGCTTGGAATGTCAGCTCGGGTCATCTGGCAACTAAAGAAACGGTGTTGAAGGAGACGAACTTTACCTAAGTTCTGAGACGTCACCATTTTTATCTGCATACCTAAGTGTAATCAACCCCAGGCAACTACCTCTCATCTTTGCAGTGGTGAAAGACCTGCGTTCCTATCATCTTGACGGACTATTCAAAGCTAGAGACTCTGTGAAGAACTAGCCGTGGGGTTGTCACTCAACATCTGTGACCCCCCCCCCCCATCATCATCATCAGCAACGGCTACAATTTTTACAAACACGCGGTGTCAACAACATCGGACACCCCAGTCTAAGCGTTGAATTCAGATATTTTTATATTTCATTTTTCATTTCTCTTTCATGTAGTACAAAAATTCATATTTATTTTTTTTTATATTTTCATTTCTAAATAATAGTGTTTATATTTGACTATTATTCTTTTTCTATTCATTAATTTTCCTGATGAGCCAGCCTTGATAATACTTACTGAAGTTGTTACAGGGCTGAGTAAGCCTTCACAAGTGGCGACCTTGCCAGGATCAACTCTACTGAATGAAGATTCAACTCCATCTTGAATCTACCATTGGAACTTCAACGCCGCATACCACAGACGGTTACCACCAGCCATGAGTAATCATTCTCTACGGTAGGAGTACAGCAGAGGTATTTAAAAGATTTGGTGATTGTTATAGTCTCAATTTATTGTAAGTCGAGTCAAGGCAGGATATGCTAGTTTTGTCACCTTTATTCTTGAGCTTGAAACGATTTGGAGGAATAGACTCTAGGGACCCTAGATTTTCCAGTGACAAGTTGTTTCATTGAGCTCTATTTATTATATCAAGGGAACTGTTGTAGGACACTCTTGATTTGTTGGTGAGAAGATTGGATGGTCAAGGGACCCCATTCTACTTGCTGTTTGGTGGGAGCCGGCATAGAACCCTCCATTTTATTTCACACATACTGTTTAATCGAAGCAGGGATCGAACCCTCCGATTTATTTACAGTTTGATTGGAGCAGGAATTTAACCCTCTGTTTTCTTTGATATATCCATTTCATTTTCCCATGGTAGTTTAAGTAATTCTTGCAAGTATGGAGGAATACCAGTTTTGGATGAACACTCCCAGTAAGTTAGGAATAATGGGCAAAAAATTAGAAGCTTTCATTAGCTCCAAGATCCAGGAAAGAGAAAGAAAGGAGAAAGAGAACCTTGAGAGAGAAGAGAAAAAGGAGAGAGAGAGAGCTGAGAGAGAGGCAGAAAAAGGAGAGAGAGAGAGAACTGAAAGAGAAAACCAAGAAAGACAGAAAGAGAAAGAGAGGAGAAAAAGGAGAGAGATCGAATTGAAAGAGAAAATCAAGAAAGAGAGATAGAAGACAAAAAAGAGCGTGATGGACTTGATCGTGAGGAGAGAGCTAAAATACGTAAGGAACAAGTTAAATTAAGAGAACTTGAGGAAAGAGCAAAAGATAGAGAAGTTGAAGAAAGAGCTAAAGAACATGAGTTAAGAGAAAGAGAAAAAGATCGCAAGGTAGAGAAATCTCGCCTTGAATTAGAAAATAAAAAGTTAGACGAAGGAGTAATTGAACATCATGCAGCTAGTGCACATAGTGCAACACCTAATTTACCTCCCTTCACAGAGGGTGAAGACATAATTTCATACATAATTAGGTTTGAAAATACCACTACCCTCTGCGAATGGCCTGCTGACACCTGGGCTACCAGGTTAGGTATGTTATTTTCTGGTACAGCTTTGAATATGTGTGCAACTTTGTCCCAGGATATCATATGTAATTATAACCTACTTAAGCAATTCTTAAAGTATACCAAAAGACCACAAATTCTCATAGGAAAGATTTCAGGTATGCCACCTTACAGCACGGCCAAAACTTTCAGCAGTTACAGGTAACACTCTTTCGTTTGTTCGACTTTTGGATAGAGAGCTCAGGAATTGATCACAGTTATGAATCTCTTAGAGCAGTGGTTCCCAAACCCCTTTCACAAAATGTTGTTATTATTGATATATATGGCTAAACGTGAACGTATACAGCCTCGCATACTCTGCTAATCCTAGCAAAACCATTGAAAACGTAAGAACCACACATACATTATATATAAAATTAATAATAGCTACAAATTCACAGTAACAGTGGGTAAATACTAACTATATACTGCACAGGGCAGTACACATACATACCAGCTTATGTCTACCTCGGCTGATGCTCACAGATAAACTGACAGTGTGAAATAGAGGCAGCCTCAGGAAGTGAGTGACGCATACTGGACAGGTCGATCTGGGCTACTGAGTGACTTTTGTCCTGAAGCATACTTGTCAAAATACTTTTGGGTTTCCACACACTTAGCTATATATTTCTTCTTTTCTAATACTGTATATTAGTTTTTGATGTTTATTGTTATTTGGTTTAACTTTATTACTTACTTATAATAGGTTTACTTTACAACTTTATATACTAAGACAAAGTTAACAATAATCCTCATACCGGGTACCGCATTGTTTTCTTGATTTTCAGAATTCATAACTTTTTTTCTGTCACCCCTCCATTACCCCCCAAAAATGGTTAAATTACCCCCAGGGGGTAATTTACCCCCAGTTTGGGAACCACTGTCTTAGAGACTTCATGGTTGCTGACCAGTTCCTGAAAGGTCTTCCTCACCAGATACAAACATTCATTAGAGAACGTAACCTGAGGAAGTTGCTGAGGCCGCTGACTTGCATGCTGAGGCTCACAATTCCTATAAAGACCTAAAGGGATCGAACCCTAAGGGCAAGGGTTCACCAGATCTTAAGAAATCAAAGCCTCTAGTAGAAAGTAAACTGACTTCTTTTATTCCGGTTTGTCATTTATGTGGTGTTAAGGGATATAAACGTCCCGATTGTCCTTCTAAGAAAGTGCAAAAAGTTGGAAGATGTTTTAAAGACTGTAATGACCAGGCACCCTTCTGTTCAGGAACAGTTAATGGACTTAATGTGTCTACCATTTTACGGGACACTGGATGCATATGCATAGTCATTTCTGATAAGCTGTTCCCTAACCTTAACGAAACTCATTCCTCTGCTATTCTTTCAGACTACTTGGGCCGTACAGACACTTTTCCTACCATCCGTTGTTACATTAGGTCTAAATGGTTCACAGGTTGGTCTGAAGCCGTACTAGCTCCCATCACTTCTTATTCCATACTGATAGGTAATGTAAAAGGTGCCATTCTTCCTTCTGAGGTTGACCTTTCATCACCAAAAGCAGAGAATCCCCTCGACAGTTCAGATGAGGCAATGTTTCGTGATATTCATGTGGGATTCAAAACCAGTGATACTACTCTCGAAAGCGAGGTAGTAGGATCACCGGTTCACTTGTTAGATGAAAGTGAGGATATCGCCTTCTAAATAATAGTGTTTATATTTGACTGTTATTATTCTTTTTCTATTCATTAATTTTCCTGATGAGGAGCCAGCCTTGATAATACTTACTGAAATTGTTACAGGGCTGAGTAAGCCTTCATACGACTCGAGCTCTTCCCAATAAAATTTGTTACTTGGGTTATGTCCAGAGAATATTGTGAGGTTGCTAACCTATCAGCTGATAGGGACAATGGATTGTACTTATTGTCTGACAGTGACAGCTGACGAGGACTCCGTTAGCTCTGCCATCTGTTAGTACCATAAATTCCATATACGTACTTCTACTTCCTTACTTGAGGGAATACATTTACAGAGGCAGTAACTATTTAGTCAGCTATTTCAGTTTCAAAGGCAGCCATTCTACCCACTTGGTCCTTCACAAAGAATGGTATAGTAATGAAGCGGGATTCAACAAAGAATGATAAAATGGATAAAAAGATGTAAGTTGTGGGAAAGATTGGTAGTACCACCGTCTCTTTACGTACCACCGTCTCTTTACGTCTTTGGCTCACTATTTTTTTTCCTTGCTTAAAATTGTGCATAACTGACTACTAGACAGCAATCTAATAGTCGATTATGCACAGCATGATAGGCATACCTATCATGTTTTGTGAAAGAGGATTCAGTTACGTTACTATCCATAAAGGAACTATCTGGAACGATGACTTGAGATCTTGCCCACCCCGACAGATGATTGGAAGTACTAACGTGATTAAATGTTTCATTCGAATCCTAAGCTGTCCCTATCGAGTACTCATGTTGGGCTAGACTGATTTTAAGTGATTTACCTGTTTGCCCGATCTATGAAGGAGGCGTATTGTGCATGGGGCTTTGTAAACAATATCAACTACGATGTTGGATGGTTTATTCTTAATCAACTTCTGCTTCACTGTCTCGATGTTAGTGTAGATAACGTTTATATTGAGCGTTTTTAATGCAGCACGCAGGCTGGCCAGATTCTCGTAAGTCAAAACCAATATATTTTTCCTGGAAGGTTTTTCCCTTGATTCTGTCCTGTAGATATCTTGTTAGCTGCCGGAAGCACCTTCTCAATGAAATCCGTAGGATATCTCAGTTTAGTGTCTATGCTGAATATCTTAAAAATTTCACCACCAAAATATTCCGGGCTATACATACACAAAGTTTTTAAGATCATTGTAAGGAAAACACTTCTTTTAACCCTAGATTTATGACTGGAATAATAGTGAATGTATGACGGTACATTAGGTGACTTCCTGTACGCTATTAATTTAAATTTCCTGTTAACACGACGGATTAGAACATCTAGGAAAGTCAATTTGTTATCTACTTTGCACTCTGTTGTGAACTTAACTGAGGGTACTAGACTACTGAGTTTAGAAGGTACTCATTGATATCGTGATCTCTAGGCTAAAGAAAAAAGAACATCATCTACGTATCTGAACCACTTGACTTTACTAGGGAAAATATCCTTAAGGATTCTAGTCAAATAGAACTGCATATGCAAGTTGCTGAGTAAGGGCTGAGCGAATTTCCCATGATCATGTCTTGTCTTTGAGTACAGTATTTACCTTCAAATAAGAACTTCCAATTCATAAC
Organism: Cherax quadricarinatus; assembly: GCF_038502225.1. Lineage (NCBI taxonomy): Eukaryota > Metazoa > Arthropoda > Malacostraca > Decapoda > Parastacidae > Cherax > Cherax quadricarinatus. Next base: position 1,196,761 of record NC_091334.1, on the reverse strand, counting down.
ACAAATCTTAATAAATTCATCAATTATATTCGTGGGAGAGGGTATAGGGAATGTTTATAGTTCCTCAGTAAGGTCAGCATTATTTTCAGCATGAGAATTTGAAATCTTTCCGACCATGAGAGTTAGGAGTTTAACTTGACATTTGTATAAGTTGTATGAAGCCGAGTATAATGATCTTATATGTACTGGGTTCATTAGCTTATGGGTTTTGATTAATCCATAAAGATGCTGCAGAGTTGCATACCTGGCTGACAGACATTTAATTAATTTTCCTTCAATAACGTTTTATATCGTTTATTGAAGTGACAATTGACCTGTGTGGGGGAATTTTTAGTGAGCGGTTCAAACGTTTCGGTATCATTTAATAAAACGTTTATCGTATCAGAACATTCAACCTCATTTAAAATGACACACAAGTTAGATTTATCGGCTTACGTGAAACGGAGTCTGATCATTAGTGACGTCTTTGTTTGCTTTGATAAGTGGTAGAAGGCAGTTGGGAAGCACCAGACGGAGTAAGGTACCACAGACCAACCCTTTACAGATATTACATGCTTCAGGCCACTATGTTTTTTTTTTTTCCAAAATACAAAAAGACTTAGCTAGGTCTACATAATTAATATCCCTAGATACAGAAGCGAAACCTAATCCAAACTCTAGAGCTGCTGGCACTTTCAGGAACATAGTCTGACGTATGATAGCACAGAATAACGACATGAATATCTGCTTCCTATATTATTGTAAAGTTACAAGAAGCTTAAGTGTTTGTTGATACAATAACTACTTAAATAAAATGATGTTGCCAGATAACATGTTATCAGTTGATATTGATTAGATGCTGTTTTAGGCTGACTACTGCTGTTCCTTATTATTCGCTAAACTTGCTTTCAGTAAACCTTTAAGGTTCCTCCCTCCCCTTCTCCAGAAAGGGGGAGTGAAGGTAGGGGCATTGGGGGTTGCCTAGCGGACGGCCATCACACCTCACTGTTACATGGCTTGACGCTGACGTGCCTTGCTTCAGAGACAACTTTACCTTATTGCATGTTGACAGTTCTGCAACATAGCTCCTCACAAAGCACGTGAGCGGAAAGACCTTGAGATATACGTATATAGTATATATATTTGTCGTATATATATATATATATATATATATATATATATATATATATATATATATATATATATATATATATATATATATATATATATATATATATATATATATATATATATATATATATATATATATATATATATATATATATATATATATATATATATTTTATATATATATATATATATATATATATATATATATATATATATATATATATATATATATATATATATATATATATATATATATATATATATGTCTGTATATATATGTATATATATATATATGTATATATATATATGTATATATATATATGTATGTATATATATATATATATATATATATATATGTATATATATCTATATATATATGTATGTATATATATATATATATTTTTTTTTTCCATTATATAGGGAAGTACCACCTCTATAGCTGGACTGGGGACCCTCATCCTCAGAGAAGACAATAAACGTACCTCAGGGAAAACTCAAGGTTCTCCCCGGAGCTGTTTGAATATTTTCTTCTCCTACCACCCCCTATATATTTTCTTATTCTATGTGAACATTTATTAATAAACAAAATACATTTACAGAAAAAAACATAAACATGAATACAATGGCACAATGTATCAAAGATCATGAATTTCCTCCAGCTCCTCCGAGGCTGGACGTGAGCCAAGTATGCAGCAAGCATTTCCCCTCTGGATGGCGACGCTGAGGCGCTGGAACATGAAAGTGGCTGCCCTTGGGTCCCTGGTGGTGTCGATGAGTCTGGAACCCAATTCTTTAAGGAAACGTGTGGCATTTTTTCCCCATGATCCCAAGGTCTCTGATCCCACTGGGACAAATTGATACTGTTGGCTAATGTCCCTGTACTTGCTGATCTTGTACTCCTCCCTGTGGTCAGCAGCTCCTCCCTGTCGCCCCACACTGTGATGGATATAGGTGTCAGCCAGTGTGGACACACAGGTATAGTCCCATGCTAAGAGCTTGCCATTCTTCCAAGGATAGATGGTGATCCCGTCGGGGCGGTTTGCTGGGTTGTGGGTATTGTTTGCTGCAAGGGATCGTGGCTCCCTCTCGGCAGGGCATCCAGCTGTAGCAAGGGTTCTCTTAATGATGTCGTTGACCTCATTGTGTCTTGCATGCCAGCCCTTGGTTTTGGAACAGTTAAGACCATGTAGACCGTATTGGTCTGCTTGCACTTCGCCGCAAATACACATATATTCTGTGTGAATTGGGGCAGCAAGGCGCAGAGCCACTGCAATACGGAGGGTCTTAGGGTCGAGTCGCGTTCCCATTGCCGATATGGGAACTGTTTGGAGGAAGTCCCCGGAGTGATGTGCACTCACAGCCTGGAGACGGGCAATCTCCCTATCTGATGTTGCAGCCCTGAGAATGTTGGCAAGCACCTTTTCAGCAATTGGGCCATCCCAGCTTGACTGTTTGTGAGCCAGTGCTGCACTAGGGTTTGGTGCTGGAGCAGCAAGAGTCTCCCATTCGGTGATGGCACTGGCATAGCTAGGGTCTTCTATTCCTGCTGAGTCACTGAGGGTGTCAGGAAGAATTTGTCTTATCAACTCGTTTGATGCAATGGAAGAGGACAGGAAAGCTGGTAGAGCAATCTGGGAGGATCTGCGTACTCCTAGCCCTCCAAGCCTGACCGGAAGTGAGGCTTGCAACCACTGTCCATCATCAAGGGAAAGATTCAATACACTCTCTAGCATGGCCTTCAGGAGAGAGTCATATTCCTTGAGTTTTGGACTGCTGAAGGCTGGGGAGCATCTCAGAAAATAGGTAAGTTTTGGGATTGACAGGCACCTGGTGAGTAGGTAGAAGGCATCGTGTGTGTCAATGTCTTTCATCCTGCTTTCCATCGTCCGGAGGTCTGAGACTTTTTTTCCTAGGATCAGATCGATGGCATTGGACCCAAGAGGAGCACCGAGGAGAGTGCTATTGGCTGGATCAATGGCTCGTGCTCCTGGTAAAACGGCACTAATATTCTGGATCATCTGTTGATTGGTAGAAACTATTTCACATTTGGTGGGGTTTAAAGAAAGGCCCAGGCTTTCTCCCATGTCTTTAATTTTACTGATGTCCTCTAGGAGAGATTCTGTTGTGCCAGCCAGGGTACCGTCGTCCAGGAACCAGATATTGAGCTCGCTGGAGAGTGCCTCCGTGACTTCCTTGATGACCAAACAAAATAGAAAGGGGGCGAGAGGGTCCCCCTGTTGCATGCCCTCACACGAGTCAATTTCATGGTCCCCAAACAATAGTTTGGAAGTCACACTGTAACACGATTCTATGAAGGGATAAAGGGAAGGGAAGTTTCTATAAACTGCTTGGAGAGCAGCATCCCTTCTGACTGAGTTGAAAGCATTGGAAAAGTCCAATTTGACCAAGGCTTTTTCATAGGACATGTTTTTGATATATACTCGTGCTGCATGGGCAGCTGCTTCACAGCCCTGTTGAACGCCGAAACCGAGCTGAGTTGGTTTCAGCATTGCAGCAGCCTCTTGACTCACCCTTCTTACTGCAGCCTTGGCGACTAGGCGCCGAAGGGTGTTACCCACCGCAATGGGCCTGATTCCGCCATCCTTTTTCCGGAGGGCACACAATGAGGCACCAAAGAAAAAGGGTCTGATGGCCTCTGGGACACCGCCAGCCAGGCACAGGTTGGAAAATTTGGTGAGTTCAGACAGCAGCCTCTCTGAAACCTCACCAAGTGCTGGATTGAGTATTTGTTTTAAGTGTTGAGGCCTTAAACCGGTGAAACCTCCTGCTGAACCCTGTGGAAATGACATAGCAGCTTTATACACATCAGCATCCTGTAAGGTTAGATGTTCTACGCCTGCTGCAATGTCAGGGAGGTCAATGTTGGTACTGGGAGCCCTGGGTGGATGTTTGTCCTTCAGAGCTTGCGCCGTGCTGACGTCCTTGGGAGCGATGGTATCCTCACTGGTTATAAGTCTCAGAGCTCCAATAGTATTACCCTCTTCTATTTTTTTGCTAATTTGGGCTCTGATTTTTGAGGTGTCGGGTGTCCTGTTGTTGGCATTTGCCCGGCGGGTGTTTGTCGCCCTAGGGGGGAGACGGACGAGGTTGTCATCCCTTGGGAATGCATTTATTGCCCTAATAACATGTGTTGCTAGTGACTTGTCCCTCCTTGGTGGGACAGCCAAACAGGCATTGCCAAAAAGCAGCAAGTTGTGCCAGGATCTGTTGTTTGAAGGAGCATCGTTGACTTTCTTCAGAAGGTCAGTGAATTTGCTAGCAGCTTGAGGGCGAGCTGCTTTGGGGATGTGTGTCAGAGTCCTGGTGGATGTTAATTTGATTGCAGATTTGAGGTCCTCTGTAGAGGTGAAGTCACGGTAGCTGTCAGCCCTGTCTGCTGGGGGAGGCTGTTGGTTGTTCTCATTTGGAGCTCTCCTGGAGCCTAGACATCCATTGTGTGCACGGATGTTGCCAGATGTGGGATTGAGTGCACGTTCCCTGTGGCACACCCGGCAGATGCCTCGTGAACGACAGCTTTGGCTCTGTCGTGAAGATTCCTGGGAACCCGCGACTACTTGTGACATTGCTGATATCGTGGGGGTGGGAGGGCGCCAGCTGTGGGGTGATGGGTGAAGGGCAGCATGGATGCATGGGGGATGAGGGTGGGGGAGTAGCGAGCGGCGGAACTTGTAATTGGTGGGGCACTAAACGGCAACACCCTTGGTCAGGAAGTCAGTTGGCCTAGGCTGGGATGAGGGGAGGGGATCTGGGATGGGGGAGGGGGGAGGGAGTGGCCCTGTGTGTTCGCTCAAGACGCACATCACTGACTAACTTTTGCTAATTGTTATACACTTATTGTTCCATTTAGAAAAAACCCTCGCCATTTGGCACACTAATCACCATGCTCACACTATTAACAGAGGTGTTCTTCTGTTCATCATCCAATGACTGTGTCGTGGGCGGCCACTTCCCTTCCCAACCCGCGACCCCGGCCGATCACAGATGTAAACAAAACCTCCTCCACACCTCCACTGCCAGGATCCCCTCACCACCGCTACTTCCCAAATCCTAACATGCGCACTGCACTTTCACTGATACAGAAGCAATGGTCCGATGCAGAGGTTTGTCACAACTCTGTGATCTCCGGTGGATACTCACGATGATGTCTGCCGAAACTGGCGGGCGTAAACCATGTTGGTTCCTGGTTTACACACAGAATGTATGGAGCACCACACACTGGCTCCCTCCCTCCACGCCGGCAAGCGTGTGTATATATATATATATATATATATATATATATATATATATATATATATATATATATATATATATATATATATATATATATATATATATATATATATATATATATATATATATATATATATATATATATATATATATATATATATATATATATATATATATAAATATTATATATATATATTATATATATATGTCGTGGCGAATAGGCAGAACTTGCGATCTTGGCTTAAATAGCAACGCTCATCTTGCCATATAGGACAAGTAAAAATTTGTGTATGCAATAATTTCGCCAAAATCATTCTGAACCTAACGAAAAAAAATATATTTCAATGTGTTTGTTTAGTATTAAATTATTGTAAACAAGTCTAAAATATATTCACTTGGGTTAGGCTAAAATAAATTGTTCTTGTTTTAATAAGGTTAGGTAAGTTTTCTAAGATTCTCTTGGAGCAAAATTAATTTTTTTTACATTAACATTATTGAAAAAATATATATTTAAAGGTATAAGAGAAAATTTTAGAAAGGACTTAATTTTAAATGAGTTCTTGCTAATTGACCAGTTTTACATATTCGGCACGACATATATATATATATATATATATATATATATATATATATATATATATATATATATATATATATATATATATATATATATATATATAAACAAATCTAAAATATATTTGGTTGGGATAGGCTAAAATAAATTGTTCTTGTTATAATGAAGTTAGGTAAGTTTTCTAAGATTCTTTTGGAGCAAAATTAAAAATTTTTACCTTAACATTAACGAAAAAAATATATCTTTAAACGTATAAGAGAAAATTTTAAAAAAGACTTAATTTTAAATGAGTCCTTGATAATTGACAAGTTTTACATATTCGGCACGACATATATATATATATATATATATATGGTACCTCCCTATATTATATATATATATATATATATATATATATATATATATATATATATATAATATATGTCGTGCCGAATAGGCAGAACTTGCGATCTTGGCTTAAATAGCAACGCTCATCTTGCCATATAGGACAAGCGAAAATTTGTGTATGCAATAATTTCGCCAAAATCATTCTGAACCTAACGAAAAAAATATATTTCACTGTGTTTGTTTAGTATTAAATTATTGTAAACAAATCTAAAATATATTTAGTTGGGTTACGCTAAAATAAATTATTCTTGTTATAATAAGGTTAGGTAAGTTTTCTAAGTTCCTTTTGGTGCAAAATTATAAATTATTACATCAACATCAATGAAAAAATATATCTTTAAACGTATGAAAGAAAATTTCAGAAAGGACTTAATTTTAAATGAGTTCTTGCTAATTGACCAGTTTTACATATTCGGCACGATATATATATATATATATATATATATATATATATATATATGTATATATGTCGTGCCGAATAGGCAGAACTTGCGATCTTGGCTTAAATAGCAACGCTCATCTTGCCATATAGGACAAGTGAAAATTTGTGTATGCAATAATTTCGCCAAAATCATTCTGAACCTAACGGAAAAAATATATTTCACTGTGTTTGCTTAGTATTAAATTATTGTAAACAAATCTAAAATATATTTAGTTGGGTTAGGCTAAAATAAATTGTTCTTGTTATAATAAGGTTAGGTAAGTTTTCTAAGATTCTTTTGGTGCAAATTTTAATTTAATGTATCTTTAAATGTATAAGAGAAATTTTTAGAATAGACTTAATTTTAAATGAGTTCTTGCTAATTGACCAGTTTTACATATTCGGCACGACATGCATATATATATATATATATATATATATATATATATATATATATATATATATATATATATATATATATATATATATATATATATATATATATATATATATATATATATATATATATGTCGTGCCGAATAGGCAGAACTTGCGATCTTTGCTTAAATAGCAACGCTCATCTTACCATATAGGACAAGTGAAAATTTGTGTATGCAATAATTTCGCCAAAATCATTCTGAACCTAACGAAAAAAATATATTTCACTGCGTTTTTGGGAGATTCTGAAGAAGTTGCAGAGGTTGGCAGACGATTTTGGTAGGGTATGTAAAAGAAGGAAAGTAAAAGTGAACATAGGAAAAAAGAAGGTTATGAGGGCAACAAAAAACTTAGATAATGAAAGATTGGATATCAGACTGAAGGAGGAAGTGAATGTATTCAGATATTTGGGAGTTGACTTGTCAGCAGATGGGTCTATCAAGAGACGAGGTGAATCACAGAAATGATGAAAGGAAAGAGGTGAGTAGTGCACTGAGGACTCTGTGGAAGCAAAGAGGGCAATGTATGAGAGTATAATTATCCCAACGCTTTTATATGGGTGTGAAGCATGGGCGGTGAATGTTGCAACAAGGAGAATGCTAGAGGCAGTTGAGACGTTGTGTCTGAGGGTAATATGTGGTGTAAATATAATGCAGAGAAACCGTAGTGAGGAAATTAAGACGTGCGGGATTACTAAAAGTATTATCCAGTGGGCTGAAGAAGGGTTCTTGAGGAGGTTCGAAATAGAATGGCTTGGACAGAGTATAAATCTGTAGCGGAAGGAAGGCGGGGTAGGGGATGGCATAGGAAAGGTTGGAGAGAGGGGAGTAAAGGAGGTATAGTTGTTAGGGGTTTGGACCTCCAGCAAGCGTACGTGAGCGTGTTAGGAGCGAGAGGAGACAAATAGTTTTTATGACTTGACGTACTTTTGGAGTGTGGGCAAATTAACATTTATGAAGGGGCTCAAGGAAACCAGTTAGCCTGACTTGTGTCCTTGAGGTAGAAAGTACAGTGACTGCGCTCCCAAGGAGGGGTGTTATGTTGTAGCTTTTAACTATAGTATAGGCTCACGTCTGGCAAGGCAGTCATGGAGTGACTGATGATGACAGTGTTTCTTTTTTCGGGTCACCCTGCCTCGGTGGGAAACAAGGTACTAGGTACGTTTATTGTCTTCTCTGAGGATGAGTGTCCCCAGTAAAGATCTAGAGGTGGTACCTCCCTATATATATATATATATATATATATATATATATATATATATATATATATATATATATATATATATATATATATATATATGTATGTATATATAACGTAAACAGTTAAATGTCTTTGTGGTTCGACACGATAAGAAAACAGATGTTGACTCGACAGTGTTAACTTTGTTGTATAAAACCCTTGCAAACACAGGATGTAGCGTCAGTGATAATATACAAAAATACTAGAAAACAACTCTAATTTTATTTTTGAAACTCACATATCCTTTCAACACATGATAAGCAGGACCACACGGGATTATTATATATTATTCTATAACATTTATTCTAGAATTGATAATAATAATAATGTTAGGAAATGTACTAGAGTATAGTGGTGCCAGTACTTTTTATTGGTGTGAGGATAGGTTTTAAATGTTGCAGGAAGAAGCAGTAGAGACTTTATATTGGAGAGAAAAGAAGGCTGTGAATATTATGCAGAGTTATCAGTGCGTAAAAATTTTGGTAGATCAAGAAAAGTCTAGGAGCTTGAGCATTCACCTGGCTTGTACTCACCTATTTGTACTCACCTATTTGTACTCACCTATTTGTACTCACCTATTTGTACTCACCTATTTGTGGTTGTAGGGGTCGAGACTCTGCTCCTGGCTCCCGCCTCTTCACTCATCGCTATTATAAGAGTGTATAAACCATACCACGGGCGGGGATAGAATCCGCGATCAGAGAGTCTAAAAACTCCAGACCGTCACGTTAGCCACTGGACCAGCTAGCCACAATAAGATCCGCCCAACTAGGTATATTTCTACACCATAGGAAGGTTAACATAGGCACCACTGTGACCACAAATGCAAGTTGCATTTGTTGGACGAATCTTATTGTGGCTAGCTGGTCCAGTGGCTAACGCGACGGTCTGGAGTTTTTAGACTCTGATCGCGGGTTCTATTCCCGCCCGTGGTTTGGTTTATTTGCAATCGTGTCATTACGATTTCGTGAGTCAAGAGTGTATAAGAGTGTTACTGCGGAAGGAGTGGTTTGTCGTTCTATTGAAGTATGAGTAACATTTATGAGGGAATTCTGGGGATAACTGGTTAACTGGACTTGATTTCTGGAAGTGGGAGGTGCAGCATCTTCACTCTGAAGGAGCTACGTTGTCACTTGGAAATTTCAGAAAATTTTCACTCTAATGCATTTGCTGTTTCAGGTAAAACATACATCAATTGTATCATGTTGCTTAGCACAATAATGACTGATGCCAAAAATCATTAGGTGTTCATGGGCATCAAAGATACGTGTCCGAAACTTGACTTTTTGAGATAAAATCATTTATATTCTTTTTAATTTATGTCAATAAGAGTAGGCACATGGAGCTTAAAAACACTGAAAATCCCATCTCTAATAGGACCACGAGAAGACATCAAACATATACAAATAACCCGCACATAAAAGAGAGAAGCTTACGACGACGTTTCGGTCCGACTTGGACCATTGACAAAGTCACACATCAAAATACAACACACTTCCACCATGAATAAAAAGTACATTACACATACAGTATTGTCATCATAACTAATACTTAGTTTTATTATTTTCACTTTTTTCACTAGACAATACAAATCTTTCATTCATTATATTGTTGTCATCCATTACAATTATTTTGCAGGAAAGATATACTGAGTAATTTATTTATCGTATTAATTCATTTATATTGAAGCTCTATGCACACTGACATTCGATTATCACAATGATATGTGAATATCGTAATCTATATTATTATGCCGTACGGCATAATGTGGATTAATCCACTGTGGATTAATCCACTGTGGATTAATCCACTGCAAGTTCATACAACTGGCATGTCAACGTTTCCATCCATCAGTCTGAGATGGCACTATGGATTAGTATTGGGGTGCATCTTCTTTCATCAAGTATCCGCCTATAGTTCCCTTATAGAGGAAGGTTGGGTTTCGATGCTCTCCACGTTTCTACACTATGCTATGGAAGCGTACCCTTAATATGTACTACTCAAGAATTTCCCTCGTTGGCAGAGATGAATCAAGACTAGAAGTAAATGGTATAAAATACCGACACAACGGGAAAACAAACACATAAACAGTATAATGTGATTCTTTATTGACAACGTTTCGCCCACACAGTAAGCTTTATCAAGTCACAAACAGATCTACCTGGGTGAAAGGTATGCGAGTATTTATAGGATGGAGTCAGGTGGAGAATGCTGCATGTGACAATCTTCCGAGTAGGGTGATAGAGTCTAGGACAATGGATATCTTTAATAAGAGATTGAACAAGAATATGAGTAGATCTTCTGCAGTGTTCCTCCATTCTTATGTGGGATAGCGATGAAGAAGTTTCTTGGCAAGAGTTTCAGCTATGTTATAGAAGCAGTTGTTTTGGTTGAAGCTGTTTGATATACAGATAAGTGATGATTCCAGGATTCTGTGGTATTGAGTGTTTTATTCTCTGGAATCATCACTTACCTGTATATCCAACAACTTCAAGAAAAAAACACGGCTACCACAGTTATGCTTGCTACCATAGAATTTTGCTGAGTGTTCCCTTTTAGATACAAAATTTTCAGTCAAGGCTGTTACTTTTAGAGTGAAAAATGACTTCAATTAACCCACAAAGAAGTTTATGGTGTTTCTTGAACACAGTATTTTCTTTGTGTGACAAACTATAAATGATGTAGTGTCTCAGTCGAAGCATGAGATTGAAAGAAATTTTGTGTTTATGAGGAATGAAGCCGAAAATGCATTTGTATAACTGAAATGAACTTGGTTTTTTGTACCTGCCTGCATCAAGCATTCACGACAACCCATGAGAACATAAGAGAGGAGGAACACTGCAGTGGGCCTGTTGGCCCATACTAGTCAGGTCCTTCTGTAGACAGCCTGTACTGTCTGCACAGACAGCATGTGCTGTCTGCCAGCTTAGTTCATATTTCGCAGCACTAAGGTGCTGCCCTCTCTAGACCTGCCCAGGTCAGTGGGACGTTAGTCCCAGTCTCACTCGCGCACTCAGAGGCCTAGAAGCAGACAACACGTCTACTCGCTCTCTCCCTCGTGAGCATGCCCCTCCTGGGCCATGGGCACAACACACAAGCCTGGGTACCCACCACGACTTTGCAAATAAAGTAAAGAAGCCTCCGAAGACGTATCATTCATCCGCCCCGCTTTCAGCTCACCAATAATCTATAATTGAACCCCGCTCAGCTGCAGCATCACTAATAATCTGTTTCACATTGGTGGGAAGTGGTGGTCGCAGCAAGTTGTGTTTGCCTGGAGAGAGGAAGGAAATGGAATGAAGTTGTTCACTTCATAACCCTACACAACAAGCATCCGTCTCTCAACGAGTTATCCTGATGTCGTGTCTGCACGTTTCAGCATCCAGACATAAGTACAAGCAAGATCTAGCCGAAATTTGCCGAATTTCTTCGAGAATTGTAAGTGGCGTCCCAGTGACCCCACGCTACAGCGTCCCACGCTGTTTCTCAAGTTACGTGTTCAGCGTCACTTGTATGTTCTGCTGTTGTTGTTCAGCTCAGCACAGCTATTTCAGCAAGCCAGAGGTGAGTTTTGTGGTGATTTCGTCTTCCTGTGGGAGTGTATCCCTGTGTTGTGGGTGGGAGAGTGGAAGTGGCCGTTTCCTCGCCTCGCCCATGCTACACTCACCCACGCTCCTTGCCACCACACCACATTCCACCACTATGTACTCACTCCCTCTGCTGTGTTTTCTGCTGTTTTCTGCTGGATCCCGATGCCATGTGGGGTGTGGACAAAGCCACGTGGATCTACGAGCCACGTGAGTTACCGATGCTGCTGCCCGACATCACAATGTCTGCCTGACGTCACCTCGAGATATCTTCTGACATCACAATGCTGCTGACGTCACCTCGCGACATCACGCCTGACATCATATGATGCCACATCGAGTGTTTCAGTAATTATGTCAGTATTGTCGAGAAGATTGAGAGAAGATATATGTTGTGTGTTAATTAATTCCTCTCAGTCAGTGTTCTCACATAGTGTATGGCTTAGTGTCAATTTTGTGCACTGAAAAGCATCATTTGCTAGTTTAAGCCATGTTGTACTGCATGTACCACGGGTGTGTGTGCAGTTTTCCGTGTGTCCTGTGTGGTCTCGAGCCCAGCTGTGTGTCGACCACAGGTCTGCAGCCAGACCTCTGTGTAGCACCTTGTGTTGTCACCCGGTGTGACCAGCGCATTTGACAGCTGATATTAGTCAGCTCTGAGCCTATGAGCCCCTTTGTACAGAAAGCTCTTATGCTTGTCGCTCAGATGTTATGCAGAATCGTACCTGCTACGATTCCCATCGAGATTTGTTTCGCTTCACCTCCAGACCTTCAGAGTGCAATTATATGTAGAGAAACATGTCTGGGGATGCTTAGAATAACCTCTGCTATAACTCCAACTGCCGAGAGAATGACACTCGTCAAGCCACAGTTAGCCCTGTCGGCAGGCGCTGTGCCAGCCTCGTGTCACAAGCTTCAGTGAGCAGCCTGCACAAAGAAGATGTCACTTTGACTGCTAGCTCGCTCACTGCAGTCTGGTGTAGAATGTTACGACTCCCAGATGTTTCGCTCAGTCGTCTCTGCCATGACTCGCTCCACGAATCACTCCACGCTCGCCGGTAGTGACAGCCTAGCGACAGTACCAGTCGAGAAGTGTCCTCCTGAGTCGCTTGCCAGAAGAAGTCCTGCCCAGTTGCCGAGTACTGACGACGCCTCACTCGATGGCACCAGCATGTCGTGCCCCAGGTTGAGTGAAACCTGCAGTGACTCCTACGACGACTGCTTCACCATTCTAGAATAGACTGTACCCCGTTACATCACAGCTCAGCCGCAGCGATGTCTCCTGTGTTGCAGTATCTGTCCAGACGCAGGAAGGTGTGCAGTGATGCCCCTCGACGCTCACTGCCTTTGACCACGATGTTTAGCACACACCACATGTTTTTTTTTCTTCCTTCCCTGTAGGAAGCTTTTTTCCATGTCCATATGTATATGTTTTTATTTTGTGTTCTGTGCCCTGTTCCTACGAGAGAGAGACTGAGTTTTTTTTACCGCCAGACATGGTCGGGACGACCATGTGGTAGGTGGCCGAGCAAATGTAGACAGCCTGTACTGTCTGCACAGACAGCCTATGCTGTTTGCTAGCTTAGTTCATATTTCGCAGCACTAAGGTGCTGCTCTCTCTAGACCTGCCCAGGTCAGTGGGACACTGGTCCCACTCTCACTCGCGCACTCACTCAGCGGCCTAGAAGCAGACAAGTCTACTCGCTCTCTCCCTCATGAGCATGGGCCTCTTGGGCCATGGGCACAACACACAAGCCTGTGTACCCACCACTACTTTGCAATTAAAGTAAAGAAGCCTCCGAAGACGTCTATAATTGGACTCCACGCCACTGCATCACCCAAATAATTATGTTTCACACTTCACAATCCATCCCACTAACAGAATATTAGCCCAACCCAATTTTCAACGCTACCCAAGCAATAAGTTTTGATAATTCTGTGTGGAAAAAGACACTTATGTACAGTTCGGGACATTTAATAAAGGAAACGTTTCGCCAAGAGTGACTTCTTCAGTCCTAATACAGAGAAAACTAAGAAAACGGGTATATATAGTGGCAGGAGTCAGGTGAAGTGTCGCGTGAGTAGAGGTAGTTGTGCTAGTGGTGGTAGTGGTAGTAGTAGTGGAACTAATGTGGTGAGGCGGATGGATAGAGGGACCTGTTGATATCATGTTACAGCAGTTTCCAGAATGGGTAACATCCTGTTGATTAGCAATTTTGAGATACTGTAAATGTCTTGTATTGTACATAAGTGTCTTTTTTCACATCTTGTCGGTATCACCATACCATTTCTTCTTTGATAATTTTATTTACTCATGTGCAAGAACCATTCAAATTCAACCCCTCACTCATGTATTTATCCAGCATAAATTTGAAACTATCCAAGGTTTTAGCTTCAATAACCATATTAGGCAGACTGTTCCACTCATCAACTACCCTATTTCCAAACCAGTCCTTTCCTATATCCTTTCTAAATTTAAACTTGTCTAATTTGAATCCATTACTGTGGGTTCTCTATTGGAGAGATATCCTCAAGACCTTATTTATATCCCTTTGTTAATACCCATCTTCCACTTATACACTTCGATCATGTCTCCCCTCATTCTTCGTCTTACAAGTGAATGTAATTTAAGGGTCTTCAATCTTTCTTCATACAGAAGATTTTTAATGTTATGTATTAATTTTGTTATTCTTCTCTGAATGTTTTCTAACGAATTTATATCCATTCTATAATATCCAGACCAAAACTGAGCTGCATAATCTAAGTGAGGCCTTACTAATGATATATAAAGCTGTAGTTTAACCGCAAGACTTCTGTTGCTTACACTTCTTGATATAAATCCCAGTAATCTGTTTGCCTTATTACGTGCGCTTAGGCACTGCTGTCGTGGTTTAAGTTGCAAAGGGGGCAAAAAAGAGTGTAATAATTATAGGGGGAAAAGTCTGTTGAGTATAACTGGTAAAATGTATGGTAGTTATGATTGAAATAATTAAGAGTAAGCCGGAGAGCAGGATAGTAGATGAACATAGAGGCTTTAGGAAGGATAGGGGGTGTGTAAACCATATGTTTACAATGAAACATATAGGTGAACAGTATTTAGGTAAGGGTAAAGAGGTTTTTGTGGCAGCTATGGATTTGGAAAAGGCGTACGATACTGTGGATTGGGGGGGAGGGCAATGTGGCAAATGTTGCAAATGTATGGAATAGGAGGTAGGTATTGAAAGCAGTGAAGAGTTTTTACGGGGATAGTGAGGCTCAGGTTAGAGTATGTAGGAAGGAGGGAGATTATTTCCCAGTAAAAGTAGGCCTTAGAGATGTGTGATGTCCAAGAGATGTTGGGTTAAAAGATAAAGAATCAACACAAAGTAGGAGTTGTCTCAGTTGCTCTTTGCTGATGACACTGTGCTTTTGGGAGATTCTGAAGAGAAGCTGCAGAGGTTGGTGGATGAGTTTGGTAGGTTACACGAAAGAAGGAAATTAAAAGTGAATTTAGGAAAGAGTAAGGTGATAATGAAACCAAATAAATTAGGTAGTGTAAGATTGGATTTGATGTTGGTGGGAGTGTGTATGGAGGTGAATGTATTCAGATATTTGGGGGTAGACTAGTCAGCAGATGGGTCTATGAAAGATGAGGTGAATCATGGAATTGACGAGGGGAAAAAAATAAGTGGTGCACTAAAGATTCTGTGGAAACAAAGAAAACCGAGATGAAATAATTATTAATAATCGAGCACATTTCATTCTTCTTGCCAGCAAGATGCTCAGTTATTTTTAAGCTGACCTATCTTTTCTCTAAATTTTGTTCTATATACTTGGAAACTAAAAGTTTCGGTTTAGTTTTCGAATATCTAGCAACTTTAGTGTCATAGTCATGTTGAGCTTTTCTTATCCCTTTTTTAATCTCCCTCCTAATGTGATACATAAGATGGCGCTCACTTTTTTTGATAAGCCTATAAATACCTTTCTTCTTCCATAAAAGATGTTTAAACCTATTATTCATCCATTCTGGAGCCTCGACAAAGGTGGAACCAACCCTCCAAAACCACCAGTGCTGGAGCCTCAACCAGGGTGGAACCTATCCTCCAAAACCACCAGTGTTGGAGCCCTGGTGAGGGTGGAACCAACCCTCCAAAACCACCAGTATTGGAGCCTCAACCAGGGTGAAACCAACCCTCAAAAACCACCATTGTTGGAGCACTCACCAGGGTGGAACCATCCCTCCAAAACCACCAGTGTTGGAGCCTCGACCAGGGTTGAACAAACCCTCCAAAACCACCAGTGTTGGAGCCCTGACCAGGGTGGAACCAACCCTCAACAACCACAAGTGTTGGAGCCTCGACCAGGGTGGAACCTACCTTCCAACACAACCAGTGTTGGAGCCTCGACGAGGATGGAACCTGCCCTCCAAAACCACCAGTGTTGGAGCCTCAACCAGGGTGGAACCTGCCCTCCAACACCACCAGACAGTGTTGGAGTCTCGACCAGGCTGGAACATACCCTCCAACACCACCAGACAGTGTTGGAGCCTCGCCCAGGATGGAACCAACCTTCCAATAGCACCAGACAGTGTTGAAGCCTCGAGAAGGGTGGAACCTACCCTCCAACACCACCAGTGTTGGAGCCCCGACCAGAGTGGAACCTACACTCCAACACCACCAGACAGTGTTGGAGCCTCGACCAGGGCGGAACCTACCCTCCAACACCACCAGACAGTGTTGGAGCCTCGACTAGAGGGGAACCTACCCTCCAAAACCACCACAGTGTTGGAGCCTCGACCAGGGTGGAACCTACCCTCCAACACCACCAGTGTTGGAGCCTCGACCAGAGTGGAACCTACCCTCCAACACCACCAGACAGTTTTGGAGCCTCGACCAGGGCGGAACCTACCCTCCAATACCACCAGACAGTGTTGGAGCCTCGAGAAGGGTGGAACCTACCCTCCAACACCACCAGTGTTGGAGCCTCGACCAGGATGGACCCAACCTTCCAATAGCACAAGACAGTCTTGGAGCCTCGACCAGGGCGGAACCTACCCTCCAACACCACCAGAAAGTGTTGGAGCCTCGAGAAGGGTGGAACCTACCCTCCAACACCACCAGACAGTGTTGGAGCCTCGACCAGGGTGGAACCTACCCTCCAACACCACCAGACAGTGTTGGAGCCTCCACCAGGGTGGAACCTACCCTCCAACACCACCAGACAATGTTGGAGCCTCGACCAGGGTGGAACCTACCCTCCAACACCACCAGACAGTGTTGGAGCATCGACCAGGGTGGAACCTACCCTCCAACACCACCAGACAGTGTTGGAGCCTCGACCAGGGTGGAACCTACCCTCCAACACCACCAGTGTTGGAGCCTCGACCAGAGTGGAACCTACACTCCAACACCACGACAGTGTTGGAGCCTCGACCAGGATGAAAACTACCCTCCAACACCACCAGACAGTGTTGGAGCCTCGACTAGAGGAGAACCTACCCTCCAACACCACCACAGTGTTGGAGCCTCGACCAGGGCGGAACCTACCCTCCAACACCACCAGTGTTGGAGCCTCGACCAGAGTGGAACCTACCCTCCAACACCACCAGACAGTGTTGGAGCCTCGACCAGGGCGGAACCTACCCTCCAACACCACCAGACAGTGTTGGAGCCTCGAGAAGGGTGGAACCTACCCTCCAACACCACCAGTGCTGGAGCCTCGACCAGAGTGGAACCTACCCTCCAACACCACCAGACAGTTTTGGAGCCTCGACCAGGGCGGAACCTACCCTCCAATACCACCAGACAGTGTTGGAGCCTCGAGAAGGGTGGAACCTACCCTCCAACACCACCAGACAGTGTTGGAGCCTCGACCAGGGTGGAACCTACCCTCCAACACCACCAGACAGTGTTGGAGCCTCCACCAGGGTGGAACCTACCCTCCAACACCACCAGACAATGTTGGAGCCTCGACCAGGGTTGAACCTACCCTCCATCACCACCAGACAGTGTTGGAGCCTCGACCAGGGTGGAACCTACCCTCCAACACCACCAGACAGTGTTGGAGCCTCGACCAGGGTGGAACCTACCCTCCAACACCACCAGACAGTGTTAGAGCCTCGACCAGGGTGGAACCTACCCTCCAACACCACCAGACAGTGTTGGAGCCTCGACCAGGGTGGAACCTACCCTCCAACACCACCAGACAGTGTTGGAGCCTCGACCAGGGTGGAACCTACCCTCCAACACCACCAGACAGTGTTGGAGCCTCGACCAGGGTGGAACCTACCCTCCAACACCACCAGACAGTGTTGGAGCCTCGACCAGGGTGGAACCTACCCTCCAACACCACCAGACAGTGTTGGAGCCTCGACCAGGGTGGAACCTACCCTCCAACACCACCAGACAGTGTTGGAGCCTCGACCAGGGTGGAACCTACCCTCCAACACCACCAGACAGTGTTGGAGCATCGACCAGGGTGAAACCTACCCTCCAACACCACCAGACAGTGTTGGAGCCTCGACCAGGGTGGAACCTACCCTCCAACACCACCAGACAGTGTTGGAGCATCGACCAGGGTGGAACCTACCCTCAAACACCACCAGTGTTGGAGCCTCGACCAGGGTGGAACCTACCCTCCAACACCACCAGACAGTGTTGGAGCCTCGACCAGGGTGAAACCTACCCTCCAACACCACCAGACAGTGTTGGAGCATCGACCAGGGTGGAACCTACCCTCCAACACCACCAGACAGTGTTGGAGCCTCGACCAGGGTGGAACCTACCCTCCAACACCACCAGACAGTGTTGGAGCATCGACCAGGGTGAAACCTACCCTCCAACACCACCAGACAGTGTTGGAGCATCGACCAGGGTGAAACCTACCCTCCAACACCACCAGACAGTGTTGGAGCCTCGACCAGGGTGGAACCTACCCTCCAACACCACCAGACAGTGTTGGAGCCTCGACCAGGGTGGAACCTACCCTCCAACACCACCAGACAGTGTTGGAGCCTCGACCAGGGTGGAACCTACCCTCCAACACCACCAGACAGTGTTGGAGCCTCGACCAGGGTGGAACCTACCCTCCAACACCACCAAAGAGCAGATTTGAATATTTCTGAAAATATTTTGCACTTTTTCTTATTGCATTTGATGTATGACGTCTTAATAAATTTACTCTGAAGCAAATAATTTGTCTAAACTACTTATCCAGTAATTTTTTCTTAATTTGTAGCCGAAATTTTGAATTTGGTCCCATTAAGATAGTACGCAAATTGTTGTGGGGTGACGAGCTAAACCCGAATGGGAATGAGAGTCGAAATGTACTTGTGTTATCGCTCGACCCCACAAAGGTACCTTAGTATTTCTGAAGACGATCTTTGTCTACGTTAATAGACGCAAAAATGCAGGGGGGGGGAGGAGCCTGGTTATAATATTCCATTGTATTAAAACAAAAACATGTATACATCTGTGTATATCTGTGCCTATGAATTTCTGTAAATGTGCAGTGTTATATGTATACATGTATGCGTGTATTTGTGTGTATAAGTGTGCCTGTCAATTTATATTTGTAAATTGTGTATCCATGTGCAGATATATATTTATGAATGTCTTGTTGTAGGAGTTTGAATGATCTATCGTGTGGTAGGAGACCGTGGGATCTGTTCTGTGGTAGGAGACCGTGGGATCTGTCCTGTGGTAGGAGACCGTGGGATCTGTCCTGTGGTAGGAGACCGTGGGATCTGTCCTGTGGTAGGAGACCGTGGGATCTGTCCTGTGTTAGGATACCGTGGGATCTGTTCTGTGGTAGGAGACCGCGGGATCTGTTCTGTGGTAGGAGACCGTGAGATCTGTTCTGTGGTAGGAGACAGCGGGATCTGTCCTGAGGTAGGAGACCCTGGGATATGTCCTGTTGTAGGAGACCGTGGGACATGTCCTGAGGTAGGAGACCGTGGGATCTGTCCTGTGGTAGGAGACCGCGGGATCTGTCCTGTGGTAGGAGTCCGTGGGATATGTCATGAGGTAGGAGACCGTGGGATCTCTCCTGTGATAGGAGGCCGTGGGATCTGTACTGTGGTAGGAGACCGTGGGATATGTCCTGTGGTAGGAGACCGTGGGATCTGTCCTGTGGTAGGAGACCGTGGGATCTGTTCTGTGGTAGGAGACCGTGGGATCTGTCCTGTGGTAGGAGACCGTGGGATCTGTCCTGTGGTAGGAGACCATGGGATCTGTCCTGTGGTAGGAGACCGTGGGATCTGTCCTGTGGTAGGGGACCGTGGGATCTGTCATGTGGTAGGAGACCGTGAGATCTGACCTGTGGTAGGAGACCGTGGGATCTGTCCTGTGGTAGGAGACCGTGGGATCTGTCCTGTGGTAGGAGACCGTGGGATCTGTCCTGTGGTAGGAGACCGTGGGATCTGTCCTGTGGTAGGAGACCGTGGGATCTGTCGTGTGGTAGGAGACCGTGGGATCTGTCCTGTGGTAGGAGACCGTGGGATCTGTCCTGTGGTAGGAGACCGTGGGATCTGTCCTGTGGTAGGAGACCGTGGGATCTGTCCTGTGGTAGGAGACCGTGGGATCTGTCATGTGGTAGGAGACCATGAGATCTTTCCTGTGGTAGGAGACCGTGGGATGTGTCCTGTGGTAGGAGACCGTGGAATTTGATCTGTGGTAGGTGACCGTGGGATTTCTCTTATGGTAGGAGACCATTAGATCTGTCTTATGGTAGGAGACCGTGAGATCTGTCCTGTGGTAGGAGACAGTAGGATGCTCTGTGGTAGGAGACCGTGGGATCTGTTCTGTGGTAGGAGACCGTGGGATCTGTTCTGTGGTAGGAGACCGTGGGATCTGTTCTGTGGTAGGAGACCGTGGGATCTGTTCTGTGGTAGGAGACCGTGGGATCTGTTCTGTGGTAGGAGACCGTGAGATCTGTTCTGTGGTAGGAGACCGCGATATCTGTCCTGTGGTAGGAGACCGTAATATCTGTCCTGAGGTAGGAGACCGTAATATCTGTCCTGTGGTAGGAGACCGTGGGATCTGTCCCGTGGTACGAGACCGGGGGATGTGTCCTGTGGTAGGAGACCGTGGGATCTGTCCTTTGGTAGGAGACCTTGGGATCTGTCGTGTGGTAGAAGACCGTGGGATCTGTCGAGTGGTAGGAGACCGTGGGATCTGTCGTGTGGTAGGAGACCGTGGGATCTGTCGTGTGGTAGGAGACCGTGGGATCTGTCCCGTGGTACGAGACCGGGGGATCTGTCGTGTGGTAGGAGACCGTGGGATCTGTCGTGTGGTAGGAGACCGTGGGATCTTTCCCGTGGTACGAGACCGTGGGATCTGTCCTGTGGTAGGAGACCGAGGGATCTGTCCTGTGGTAGGAGACCGTGGGATCTGTCCTGTGGTAGTATATCGTGGGATCTGTCCTGTGGTAGTATATCGTGGGATCTGTCCTGTGGTAGTATATCGTGGGATCTGTTCTGTGGTAGTATATCGTGGGATCTGTCCTGTGGTAGTATATCGTGGGATCTGTCCTGTGGTAGTATATCGTGGGATCTGTCCTGTGGTAGTATATCGTGGGATCTGTCCTGTGGTATGAGACCGTGGGATCTGTCCTGTGGTAGTATATCGTGGGATCTGTCCTGTGGTAGTATATCGTGGGATCTGTCCTGTGGTAGTATATCGTGGGATCTGTCCTGTGGTAGTATATCGTGGGATCTGTCCTGTGGTAGGAGACCGTGGGATCTGTCCTGTGGTAGGAGACCGTGGGATCTGTCCTGTGGTAGGAGACCGTGGGATCTGTCCTGTGGTAGGAAACCGTGGGATCTGTCCTGTGGTAGGAGACCGTGGGATCTGTCGTGTGGTATGAGACCGTGGGATCTGTCGTGTGGTAGGAGACCGTGGGATCTGTCCTGTGGTATGAGACCGTGGGATCTGTCCTGTGGTAGGAGACCGTGGGATCTGTCCTGTGGTAGGAGACCGTGGGATCTGTCCTGTGGTAGGAGACCGTGGGATCTGTCCTGTGGTAGGAGACCGTGGGATCTGTCCTGTGGTAGGAGACCGTGGGATCTGTCCTGTGTTAGTAGACCGTGGGATCTGTCCTGTGGTAGTAGACCGTGGGATCTGTCCTGTGGTAGGAGACCGTGGGATCTGTCGTGTGGTAGGAGACCGTGGGATCTGTCCTGTGGTAGTATATCGTGGGATCTGTCCTGTGGTAGGAGACCGTGGGATCTGTCCTGTGGTAGGAGACCGTGGGATCTGTCCTGTGGTAGGAGACCGTGGGATCTGTCCTGTGGTAGGAGACCGTGGGATCTGTCGTATGGTAGGAGACCGTGGGATCTGTCCTGTGATAGGAGACCGTGGGATCTGTCCTGTGATAGGAGACCGTGGGATCTGTCCTGTGGTAGGAGACCGTGGGATCTGTCCTGTGGTAGTATATCGTGGGATCTCTTAGATATTAGTTTCCTCTGATAAGCAACTTACTGCAGGAACGTTTGTCTGGTACTGCTGTTGTTACTGTTACTGTTACTAATTTTATTTTATTATTTTTTTATAATTATTATTATTTTTATTAAGTTTATTATACATTTTTTTCTGATCATCTTCAAGCGTTTAGCATTGGTGGCCTTTTAGAAAACATTGTTCATTATAAAGTTTCTAATAAAAACAATGGAACTGGTCAACAAACAGAAGAGTAGAAGGTAGCAAAATTCCTAATGCATCTAGATACGAAAATGTGCTAATGGGAGATACATCAACACATCATGGAAATACCTTAACTACAACCAAATTACTGTCCCTGACTTTTGTTTGGTCGATTTCATATGACTGCAGAATTACCTGGGTGACGTGCAATGGTGTGATAAGAACATAAGAAAGTAGGAGCACTGCAACAGGTCTACTGACCCATGCGGAGCAGGTCCATGTCCCCCCCCGGATTAGCCCAATGACCCACCCCCAGATTAGCCCAATGACTCACCTCCCCGGATTAGCCCAATGACCCACCCCCCGGATTAGCCCAATGACCCACCCAGTCTGGTCACCTCCACTCAAGGAAGGAGCACGGCACCAGACCCAGCAACACATGCTAGTCAGGTCCAACTTACACCAGCCCACACCCACTCATGTATTTATCTAACCTATTTTTAAAACTACACAACGTTTTAGCCTCAATAACTGTATTCGGGAGTTTGTTCCACTCATCTACAACTCTATTACCAAACCAGTGCTTTCCTTCCTGAATCTGAATTTTTCCAACTTGAAACCATTGCTGCGAGTCCTGTCTTGGCTGGAAATTTTCAGCACGCTATTTACATCCCCTTTATTTATTCCTGTTTTCCATTTATACACCTCGATCATATCCCCCCTAATTCTACGCCTTTCTAGAGAGTGCATATTCAGGGCCTTCAGTCTATCCTCATAGGGAAGATTTCTGATACATGGGATCATCATTGTCATCCTCCTCGGTACGTTTTCCAGGGCATTTATATCCATTCTGTAATATGGTGACCAGAACTGAGCAGCATAGTCTAAATGAGGCCTAACCAAGGATATATTGAGTTGAAGAACAACCTGAGGACTTCTATTATTTATACTTCTAGATATGAAGCCAAGAATTCTGGTCATTATCGTGTGGGTCATGTAGGCGGTGATGGTTGACAATATAACATTCCTCAAAGAATAGGTCAAGCTGTTCTTATGCTCCAAATAGGAGAAATTAGATCTAGCAAAAATGACTAAATCAGAGTTTCCCAAACTGGTCAATATCGACACATAAGGGACGAAGGGGTCGATAAATGGCTGCGGGTCACAAGGGGGTATCAGTAAATGTCTGGGGACGTGCTTTGTATTGTGTATTTGTTACCTTCCACCCTCCTCCTCGTCTCTCTCTGTTAGAGAGTCAGTATATTCTCGACGCCCAGTGATAGGAATGGTACCAAAAAAGTGATTACTGTGTATTTACTATAAATCCAGGATTGTAACACTCAGGCCCTTGGCCTGGGTAAAATCTCTTGCCTCACACCCCGAGGACCCAGATTCAGTTCCCGGTGTGGAGAAATTTTCTCCAGGAGGGGGGCATCAGCCCCTTTCAGCCCTGAGGGGCCCAGCCCTCTCAGAAAGGGCAAACATCTTGTTTACTGCTATAGCAAGTAATTGATCCCAGATACAGTACAAGTCTGTGACGTGGTCAAGTGACTGCCGCTCCTTGCAAGAGTCCAGTGTTGCAAAGTGTAGTTTAATAAGAGATAGTCCATCTCTTACCTTAGCAGGACAATTAAGGAAAATCCTGCTTCCACTTTATTACCATGGTAAAGATAGAGTACATTGTTGTCTATGCTTAAGACAGCAAGAATCAAGCATTCTGCTTTGCTTCATGGAGGAAGTTTGGCAAGGAAGCAAAAAGTACTAGGTCAGCTTTTCCTTTATGTTCTAGGGGCATTGCAGCGGCGTAGGACGCTGTGAGGTCAGATTACTTTTGACTCTGAGAGAGAGACATTGACGTGCCGGGATAACCAACAAAGAATACTGTTCCGCGCGTTTTGCACAAAAGAATCTCGATAAACACTTACAGAGAAGTGTGATCAGCTTCTTTAGTGACGTTATGGTGTGAACAATTATTGATGAACAGTGTAACAATGAGTGTTGCGATCCCACAGAGTGTAGTGCGAAATTCTTCCAGAACACTATTCTTCAATCAAGACATCGGATATCCGGGCATAACTAAGGGTCAGATACATATACCCAGGTAAGTGTACTAACTCGTGATGTACTACTATTGACTATGCAGTTGAGTATAAAGTTGCGAGTTAGTCACTTATCATAAACCCCGGTGATATGTGGACCTTTGAGTCCACACAAGTAAGTGTTGTCAGCAATCAGTGTCTGATATATGCTGACATAACATCCCCTAGGGGTAAATTATTATTAATGTATTTACTTTAAAGCCTGTTGCGAAGTGGATATGACAGCTTCTCAAGACCTCGCCTGCAGGGGCGGCTGTGCAGGCGATGAGCTGTCTTTCCAAGCTAAGTTCCCCCATATATAATCTTTAACCTTAGCTAGTAAACCATTTCTCAACACCAGGCGAGGGTAGAAACATTGGGCGTGTTTCCTTATACCAGTTGTTTATGTTCACCCATCAGTAATAATGGGTACCTGGGTGTTAGTCGACTGGTGTGTGTCGCATCCCAGGACAAAACTGACCTAATTTGCCAGAAATGCTCTACATAACAAGGGACTTTCTATATAGTAGCATGTCATTGATGTCAGCTCGGCCTGTATACCTTGTACATGTACTTGTAGAAATAAATGTTATATTATTATTATATAAGAGCAGCTGTTAATACCATAACTTGATTTACTAATGAAATAATGCATATTATGTGAAAAGTCTTTCAGTAATGGTGCCATGATGCCTTGAAAGTCCACCTTGAAAGGGTTCACTCTGATAAAAAAAATAAAGACCTTGATTATTTTAACCCTTTCAGGGTCCAGAGGCCAAATTTCAAAGTTCGCACCAGTGTCCAAGAATTTTCAAAAAATAATTGTTATTTTTTTTTCTTATGAAATGGTAGAGAATCTTTTTCTGACGGTAATAAAACAAAAAGTACGAAATTTGATGGAAAATTGACGAAATTATGCTCTCACGAATTTTGATGTCAGTGATATTTACGCATCAGTGTTTTTGCTGACTTTGACTCCCATTTTAGGCCAATTACATTATTCCAGTTGACCAAATTCATAGCTATTTCACTAGTATTACATATATTCCATCAAATGAGCACAAATCGCTAACTCAGCTGTTTCAACTACAAAATAAAGTGATCGGAAATTGGTAATTTGGCCAATTTAATGCAAAGTTCAAAAAATTCCAATTTCAAAATAGGGTCCAAAATAAACAATGCAGACATCCCTGGCACTAAACTAACATTTTCTCTGTTCATTAGTTATGTTTTCAGGCTTTACAAATTAATTCCATTTTGATTTTTTATTCACATAATGAATTTTTATTCAAACCAAAAAATAGATTTACTGTTATGCAATATTGTAATAATTTTATAAGTAATATCAGCACATTTTTGAACGTATATTAGACATACCAGCTGGCGTGCATTAGACGTGTGAGGTCATTTGTTTACTCTTGAACATCGGCAAAAATTTAACATTTCTGACACTTTGAGCTCAGTTTCAAGCCATTTTCAGTACTTAAACCAATCAAAATCACCCCTATTTCTGTAAGATATCTTCCATTCTATCAAATGAGACCAAGAAATCGCAAATACTGCTATAAAAAAACGTACGAAACAACACTGCAAAGTTGCTGTTTTAATAAAAAATTACGGTCTCAGTTTTTTTCTCTCATTATGCACTGTGTGCTTCAGGATATGTTTTATGTGGCACACACATACCACATAGATGTATTCTCTCATATCTAGGCCCAAATTTACAGCTCACAGCTTATCAGAGTGAGCTGAGCTCATGGTGTAGATCTACGGTTTGGACCCTCAACGTATAGCTGTAGATCTACAGCACAGACCCTCAAAGGGTTAAGGTACTGAAAGAAAAGAAGAAATATCAACTAAATTTAAAGACATTTTTCAAAGCACCTGCCAATGTTGATAATAAATAAGGATTGAAGGCATCATACAATATCTCCCTTATCATAACAAAGAAAAGAAAATCGTATACAATTGGTGTGGAGATCATAACTGCAGCAATTACAGAGGTGATTGAACCTGTTATAAAGAAAGATTTTCAACTTATCCTAAAATGTCTGTCATTAAGTGACAATTCATTGAAACGACGAATTGATAAGATGGCCGATAATGCTGAAAAAAAAAAAACTCAGAGCAGCTGAGCTTCACCACTCCAAGTTTTCTCTCCAGCTCGATGAGTCAACTTTCAGAAAGTGACGAATTTTTGTTTGCCAAGTATCTTAAAGCTAGTGCAAAAGTTAAGGCAATTTTGAAAAGCACAATGTACCCTTCAGCAATATCACTGCAGTTGCTACTGATGGTGCACCACCAATGGCTGTCCTCTACAGAGGATTTGCCAATTTATTCAGAGAGAAGGTATCTGATGTACGTACAGGTCATTGTGTATTACACAGACACCATCTTGCAGCCTATATTATGCTTTGCACTTCACTCTGTACATATATATACACCTCTGTGTCCCTTTACTACAGTAAAGGTAACAGCTTGATAAAGTTCATGGAGAACGAAATTTTACCACAGTTGTGTCCTTTTACCTAACGTAATAACTCTTCTATTTTTAAGTGTCAAATCCATTTGTTCCATAAGCTTAACTTATTAATCTCACTCCAAAACTTTTTCTTAGTTTCAACAAAATTTGCCCACAATATCTCACCTACTATGTCATTTGCTCTATCTTTACATTCCTTCACCACTCTCTTAACCTATCTCTTTCCATATACTCCTTCCTCCTTATATCACTTCTACTTTGCAAAAACCTCTGCAGGAGGTAACTATATCTAATACTGCAGGAGGTAACTATAGCTTTCTTACTACTATTTTTACCTCATCATTCCACCAATCACTCTTCTTCCCTCCCGCACCTACCCTCCTATATCCTCAAACTTCTGCTGAACACTCTAACACTGCATTCGTAAACCTACCTCGTACCTCTTGAACCTGGTTGGACAAACGTTTCCACAATAAAGATACTCAAGTGTTGCAAAAATGTCTAATTCAACAAGCATGTGTGTATCCATTAAAACTGTCTCTTTATTTTAATTGTCTTAAAACACTAATAAAAAAGTTGAACTTCCTAGTTCTTGTTTAAATTATTATTTGTCAAAACATTGTCCACATATTCCAGAGTATTTCTAGATACAATTACAAACTATACAGTCCTCAATCTAACTTCTCAATAATAACCGTTAATCGAATTCCCCAGAAGTTTAGTAAATTCGGAAAATAAGCTAAATAGTATGATTTAATTGACAAACCCTCATGACATAGACATATATTAATGTTAAAGATAGGCTCCAGTGCAATAAATTATAACGCGATATCCATGATCCAATGTAATATGAGATAACATCTCTATCAACGTTTAGTGCTACCGGAGAGAATTTAGCCATCTCTGACATATACCCTGACAGACTTTCGCACCCGGATAGTTCTTCATGTAATTGCGATGCTTCTAAGTTAGAAGTTTCCTTCCATTGACAACTGTCAACCATCGGTCAATACTTCATGGCTTGACTTAATCTCGAATCATAGGGAATGGAAGATCAAATTCATGAAAGAAACGTTTCTTTACTTTCTATGGCAGGTTGGTACAAAAAGTAATCACGCTTACACGAGAATGTTTGACATTGTCATGTAAGGATTGCTCGACGATAACAAGTACGTTGTAAGAAATAACATGTACAGACATAAACCAACACACTCAAGTAATCTAAATGGAACTCAATAATAATTACCATTCTTGCCAGAAAACACCACTGACAATAACTACAAATCAAAAGGACCTTTGTGACTGCTTTCATATATTTACCTGAGCTGCTAGCATGAGAAAATAAGAAGTACTATGAAGCACTATGCGAACGTGAGTGAAACTAGTAAGAGAGAGAGAGCGTGTATGTATTTGGGGGAGTGGGGGCTGCTGGAGTTTAACCCCACTAAGTGCAAAGTTATAAAGCTTGGGGAAGGACAAAGAAGACCGCAGAGTACAAGCTCACGGGTTAAAGGCTATTAACCTCATTTATGGAAAAGAATACTGAGGTGAGTATCATACCGAGCACATTCCCTGAGGCTCACATCAAACAAATAACTTCTACAGCATATAGGCTTTTGAGGAAAGAATCATTCACGAGACTGTACACCGTGATCGTCAGGCCCATACTGGAGTATGCCGCACCAGTATGGAACCCACACCTGCTCAAGTACGTCAGGAAATTAGAGAAAGTGCAGAGGTTTGCAGTAAGGCTAGTCCCGGATTTAAGAGGTGTGTCTGATGAGGAGAGGTTAATAGAACGTAACCTGATGGCACGGGAGGACAGGAGGGGAAGTGGGATATAATAAGGACGTGCAAAATATTGAGAATAACTTACAAGGTTAACAATGACAGATTGTTTCAGAGATGAGATACAGAGAAGAGCTGGGATGGATCTACTACGAAACGAATGAAGCTTAAGCTTCAAGGCCCCTAATCCTGGAAGGCCACCAGAAGCGACTTAAGTCCACATTGCAATGCGCAAAAATTTTTCAACTTACTTGTGAGCAACACCTAATTGAAGTGTTCCTCAATATTACAACTGCACTTAAGTTGTTCTTGACAATGTATCACCAGCTGATAGCAGAAAGGAATTTTTCAATGCATTATATTTCTCGGTAGTTAATTACGATGCATGTAACCTACAAGCCAGAACTTATAAATATTTTAATCAACGACAAAAAAGGAGTAAGCTCTCAGTGAGAATACAGTAATTCTAATTTGGCATTGTATATATATATATATATATATATATATATATATATATATATATATATATATATATATATATATATATATATATATATATATAATGTGCCGAATATGTAAAACTGGTCGCCAGTGGGTAACCAGTTACTTCCTCAGTAGGGTTGCTCAGTTATCTTCTTACGTGCATCATATGAGGGAGTGAAAATTAGACATGATGCATCATAGAATAATGAAATAAAACAGAAAACATCACTGTCAATATAATATGTTCTATTAGACACCTATGAGAATACTACATGAAGCACATTTATCAAAATACCATTTTTTCTGTTTTTTTTTTTTTCTAGCAGCACATACGCGTACAGTTTTTTCATGAGTTTCCTTCCAATATCATTTTCTAGACACATTATGCATAAAGAATTTAAGTGGTATTTAGTCATGGTGGACCGAAATTTGTTCTTTATAAAGTATCCTTTATAAAGAACAAATTTCGGTCCACCATGACTAAATACCACTTAAATTCTTTATGCATAATGTGTCTAGAAAATGATATTGGAAGGAAACTCATGAAAAAACTGTACGCGTATGTGCTGCTAGAAAAAAAAACAGAAAAAATGGTATTTTGATAAATGTGCTTCATGTAGTATTCTCATAGGTGTCTAATAGAACATATTATATTGACAGTGATGTTTTCTGTTTTATTTCATTATTCTATGATGCATCATGTCTAATTTTCACTCCCTCATATGATGCACTTAAGAAGATAACTGAGCAACCCTACTGAGGAAGTAACTGGTTACCCACTGGCGATGAGGCGGAGCCAGGAGCGGCGATTCGTCTCCTGCAACCACATATAGGTCACTGAGTACTTATTGGTTAGTACACAGACAGAATCATTCATATGCTCTCATACATATTCATATGTACACTTACTCATATGTATTCAATATGCACACGAGTACATTTGTTAATATGTACACATACATTCAGTCAGAAATACATACACACATTCTTACATAAGTATACACCCTTCACACAAGGGTGAACATTCATTCATTTAAAAGCGAATACACACACTAGTACATATTCTGTAGATACA
>NC_091334.1:1143076-1166129 GCF_038502225.1 Cherax quadricarinatus | reverse complement strand
TAAATATGTTATATTATTATTATATAAGAGCAGCTGTTAATACCATAACTTCGTTTACTAATGAAATAATGCATATTACGTGAAAAGTCTTTCAGTAATGGTGCCATGATGCCTTGAAAGTCCACCTTGAAAGGGTTCACTCTGATAAAAAAATAAAGACCTTTCAGGGTCCAGAGGCCAAATTTCAAAGTTCGCACCAGTGTCCAAGAATTTTCAAAAAATAATTTTGTTATTTTTTTTCTTATGAAATGGTAGAGAATCTTTTTATGACGGTAATAAAACAAAAAGTACGAAATTTGATGGAAAATTGACGAAATTATGATCTCACGAATTTTGATGTGTCAGTGATATTTACGCATCAGTGATTTTGCTGACTTTGACTCCCATTTTAGGCCAATTACATTATTCCAGTTGACCAAATTCATAGCTATTTCACTAGTATTACATATATTCCATCAAATGAGCACAAATCGCTAACTCAGCTGTTTCAACTACAAAATAAAGTGATCGGAAATTGGTAATTTGGCCAATTTAATGCAAAGTTCAAAAAATTCCAATTTCAAAATAGGGTCCAAAATAAACAATGCAGACATCCCTGGCACTAAACTAACATTTTCTCTGTTCATTAGTTATGTTTTCAGGCTTTACAAATTAATTCCATTTTGATTTTTTATTCACATAATGAATTTTTATTCAAACCAAAAAATAGATTTACTGTTATGCAATATTGTAATAATTTTATAAGTAATATCAGCACATTTTTGAACGTATATTAGACCTACCAGCTGGCGTGCATTAGACGTGTGAGGTCATTTGTCAACTCTTGAACATCGGCAAAAATTTAACATTTCTGACACTTTGAGCTCAGTTTCAAGCCATTTTCAGTACTTAAACCAATCAAAATCATCCCTATTTCTGTAAGATATCTTCCATTCTATCAAATGAGACCAAGAAATCGCAAATACTGCTATAAAAAAACATACGAAACAACACTGCAAAGTTGCTGTTTTAATAAAAAATTACGGTCTCAGTTTTTTTTCTCTCATTATGCACTGTGTGCTTCAGGATATGTTTTATGTGGCACACACATACCACATAGATGTATTCTCTCATATCTAGGCCCAAATTTACAGCTCACAGCTTATCAGAGTGAGCTGAGCTCATGGTGTAGATCTATGGTTTGGACCCTCAACGTATAGCTGTAGATCTACAGCACAGACTCTCAAAGGGTTAAGGTACTGAAAGAAAAGAAGAAATATCAACTAAATTTAAAGAAATTTTTCAAAGCACCTGCCAATGTTGATAATAAATAAGGATTGAAGGCATCATACAATATCTCCCTTATCATAACAAAGAAAAGAAAATCGTATACAATTGGTGTGGAGATCATAACTGCAGCAATTACAGAGGTGATTGAACCTGTTATAAAGAAAGATTTTCAACTTATCCTAAAATGTCTGTCATTAAGTGACAATACATTGAAACGACGAATTGATAAGATGGCCGATAATGCTGAAAAAAAACTCAGAGCAGCTGAGCTTCACCACTCCAAGTTTTCTCTCCAACTCGATGAGTCAACTTTCAGAAACTGACGAATTTTTGTTTGCCAAGTATCTTAAAGCTAATGCAAAAGTTAAGACAATTTTGAAAAGCACAATGTACCCTTCAACAATATCACTGCAGTTGCTACTGATGGTGCACCACCAATGGCTGTCCTCTACAGAGGATTTGCCAATTTATTCAGAGAGAAGGTATCTGATGTACGTACAGGTCATTGTGTATTACACAGACACCATCTTGCAGCCTATATTATGCTTTGCACTTCACTCTGTACCTATATATACACCTCTGTGTCCCTTTACTACAGTAAAGGTAACAGCTTGATAAAGTTCATGGAGAACGAAATTTTACCACAGTTGTATCCTTTTACCTAACCTAATAACTCTTCTATTTTTAAGTGTCAAATCCATTTGTTCCATAAGCTTAACTTATTAATCTCACTCCAAAACTTTTTCTTAGTTTCAACAAAATTTGTCCACAATATCTCATCTACTATGTCATTTGCTCTATCTTTACATTCCTTCACCACTCTTCACCATTTCCTTCCTCCTTATATCACTTTTACTTTGCAAAAACCTCTGCAGGAGGTAACTATATCTAATACTGCAGGAGGTAACTATAGCTAATACTGCAGGAGGTAACTATAGCTTTCTTACTACTATTTTTACCTCATCATTCCACCAATCACTCTTCTTCCCTCCCGCACCCACCCTCCTATATCCTCAAACTTCTGCTGAACACTCTAACACTGCATTCGTAAACCTACCTCGTACCTCTTGAACCTGGTTGGCCAAACGTTTCCACAATAAAGATACTCAAGTGTTGCAAAAATGTCTAATTCAACAAGCATGTGTGTATCCATTAAAACTGTCTCTTTATTTTAATTGTCTTAAAACACTAATAAAAAAGTTGAACTTCCTAGGAGTTCTTGTTTAAATTATTATTTGTCAAAACATTGTCCACATATTCCAGAGTATTTCTAGATACAATTACAAACTATACAGTCCTCAATCTAACTTCTCAATAATAACCGTTAATCGAATTCCCCAGAAGTTTAGTAAATTCGGAAAATAAGCTAAATAGTATGATTTAATTGACAAACCCTCATGACATAGACATATATTAATGTTAAAGATAGGCTCCAGTGCAATAAATTATAACGCGATATCCATGATCCAATGTAATATGAAATAACATCTCTATCAACGTTTAGTGCTACCGGAGAATTTAGCCATCTCTGACATATACCCTGACAGACTTTCGCACCCGGATAGTTCTTCATGTAATTGCGATGCTTCTAAGTTAGAAGTTTCCTTCCATTGACAACTGTCAACCATCGGTCAATACTTCATGGCTTGACTTAATCTCGAATCATAGGGAATGGAAGATCAAATTCATGAAAGAAACGTTTCTTTACTTTCTATGGCAGGTTGGTACAAAAAGTAGTCACGCTTACACGAGAATGTTTGACATTGTCATGTAAGGATTGCTCGACGATAACAAGTACGTTGTAAGAAATAACATGTGCAGACATAAACCAACACACTCAAGTAATCTAAATGGAACTCAATAATAATTGATAAATTAGACACATGTGCAACTCTTGGGTATCTTTATTGAGGAAACGTTTCGCCACACAGTAGCTTCATCAGTCCATACAAAGGAGAATCTTGAAGAACAGGAGGAGAATGAGGTAATCAGTCCCTCAACCTTGAGTCGATGTGGTCAGTCCATCAATCTTGAATAGAATACGGCATACGTGCTGAGAAGGAGCTTATAAACCGTTGGCAGGAGAGGTGAAGCTGTCATAGGTCGTGTAACATTTGTTCAATGTTGAAGTAGGTCGTGCCCAAGAATTAGGCAAGCGAAGAATTCCAAAGTATTAAGATCCCAAGAAGTTGCAGTGTCTGACAGGTTTGTAGATGAATGGTTCAGAGAACCGACATGTTGATAAATTAGACACATGTGCAACTCTTGGGTATCTTTATTGAGGAAACGTTTCGCCACACAGTAGCTTCATCAGTCCATACAAAGGAGAATCTTGAAGAACAGGAGGAGAATGAGGTAATCAGTCCCTCAACCTTGAGTCGATGTGGTCAGTCCATCAATCTTGAATAGAATACGGCATACGTGCTGAGAAGGAGCTTATAAACCGTTGGCAGGAGAGGTGAAGCTGTCATAGGTCGTGTAACATTTGTTCAATGTTGAAGTAGGTCGTGCCCAAGAATTAGGCAAGCGAAGAATTCCAAAGTATTAAGATCCCAAGAAGTTGCAGTGTCTGACAGGTTTGTAGATGAATGGTTCAGAGAACCATTCATCTACAAACCTGTCAGACACTGCAACTTCTTGGGATCTTAATACTTTGGAATTCTTCGCTTGCCTAATTCTTGGGCACGACCTACTTCAACATTGAACAAATGTTACACGACCTATGACAGCTTCACCTCTCCTGCCAACGATTTATAAGCTCCTTCTCAGCACGTATGCCGTATTCTATTCAAGATTGATGGACTGACCACATCGACTCAAGGTTGAGGGACTGATTACCTCATTCTCCTCCTGTTCTTCAAGATTCTCCTTTGTATGGACTGATGAAGCTACTGTGTGGCGAAACGTTTCCTCAATAAAGATACCCAAGAGTTGCACATGTGTCTAATTTATCAACATGTCGGTTCTCTGAACCATTCATCTACAAATCAATAATAATTACCATTCTTGCCAGAAAACACCACTGACAATAACTACAAATCAAAAGGACCTTTGTGACTGCTTTCATGTATTTACCTGAGCTGCTAGCATGAGAAAATAAGAAGTACTATGAAGCACTATGCGAACGTGAGTGAAACTAGTAAGAGAGAGAGAGCGTGTATGTATTTGGGGGAGTGGGGGCTGCTGGAGTTTAACCCCACTAAGTGCAAAGTTATAAAGCTTGGGGAAGGACAAAGAAGACCGCAGAGTACAAGCTCACGGGTTAAAGGCTACTAACCTCATTTATGGAAAAGAATACTGAGGTGAGTATCATACCGAGCACATTCCCTGAGACTCACATCAAACAAATAACTTCTACAGCATATAGGCTTTTGAGGAAAGAATCATTCACGAGACTGTACACCGTGATCGTCAGGCCCATACTGGAGTATGCCGCACCAGTATGGAACCCACACCTGCTCAAGTACGTCAGGAAATTAGAGAAAGTGCAGAGGTTTGCAGTAAGGCTAGTCCCGGATTTAAGAGGTGTGTCTGATGAGGAGAGGTTAATAGAACGCAACCTGATGGCACGGGAGGACAGGAGGGGAAGTGGGATATAATAAGGACGTGCAAAATATTGAGAATAACTTACAAGGTTAACAATGACAGATTGTGTCAGAGATGAGATACAGAGAAGAGCTAGGATGGATCTACTACGAAACGAATGAAGCTTAAGCTTCAAGGCCCCTAATCCTGGAAGGCCACCAGAAGCGACTTAAGTCCACATTGCAATGCGCAAAAATTCTTCAACTTACTTGTGAGCAACACCTAATTGAAGTGTTCCTCAATATTACAACTGCACTTAAGTTGTTCTTGACAATGTATCACCAGCTGATAGCAGAAAGGAATTTTTCAATGCTATCCTTTATAAAGAACAAATTTCGGTCCACCATGACTAAATACCACTTAAATTCTTTATGCATAATGTGTCTAGAAAATGATATTGGAAGGAAACTCATGAAAAAACTGTACGCGTATGTGCTGCTAGAAAAAAAAAACAGAAAAAATGGTATTTTGATAAATGTGCTTCATGTAGTATTCTCATAGGTGTCTAATAGAACATACTATATTGACAGTGATGTTTTCTGTTTTATTTTATTATTCTATGATGCATCATGTCTAATTTTCACTCCCTCATATGATGCACTTAAGAAGATAACTGAGCAACCCTACTAAGGAAGTAACTGGTTACCCACTGACGATGAGGCGGAGCCAGGAGCGGCGATTCGTCTCCTGCAACCACATATAGGTCACTGAGTACTTATTGGTTAGTACACAGACAGAATCATTCATATGCGCTCATACATATTCATATGTACACTTACTCATATGTATTCAATATGCACACGAGTACATTTGTTAATATGTACACATACAATCAGTCAGAAATACATACACACATTCTTACATAAGTATACACCCTTCACTCAAGGGTGAACATTCATTCATTTAAAAGCGAATACACACACTAGTACATATTCTGTAGATACACACATGAATACATATAAAAAGTTGATATTCGAGCATGTATACATATGTAAACACTCATGTATATACATATTCCAATGTACACAAAAGCATATATGCATACAGGTCTTCATATGAATACAAACATACGTATTCTTATATTTTACTCTACTAGAGTTTTATTTCCACCAAACACTCTTCAGTTCTCGCTCAGTAAGGAAGTTTGGCTGAGCTGAAGAGTACATCCAATAGCTGAAGTGTTGCAACGCTGAATTCTACTGAATTCTACTGAGACTAGTAATCCATCAGTTAGGCTGCTACATTTGCATGATGGTGCTCGTGGCTTGGTTGGTAGCGTCCGCATCTCATATATCGAGAGTCTGTGATCGATTCCCGGTAAGAGTTAAACGTTGGGTATATTTCCTTTCACCTGGTGGTCCTGTTCACCTATCAGAAAGTAGGTATTTGGGTTCTAGCCGACTGTTGTAGATCCCATCCTGAGACAAGATAAACCGGAATTGACCTGTATAACCAACGGCTTTCTATATAGTATGATGCCACTGATGTCAACTACATCCGTATCAGTACTTGTAGACATTAAGATAATAACAATAATAATAATAATTATTATTACCATTATTATTATTGTCTACCTCGCCCTTTATATCCAACATAGATTTCTCATTTACCAATTTCAGCAGATTTTCTAGTTTATGATATTGAAATAAAGTTAGGTTAGTGTTGTTTACTTACAAAAACTGATTATAAAATATTTGATTACGTCGATAAAAATGTTTGAGGAACTAATAGGAAACAGGAGCCCATCAAGGCCACAGTGAAATACTGTTAGATTATTGCTGTTCAGTTAGCGTGAAATATTCACCAATTCGATTGTATTAGCTAGAGTGAAATACCGACTATTATTAAGAGACAGAGCTGTTATATACCCCCTCAAACCGCTGTTGTAGCAATGGCACCACTGAATCTGTCAAATGACTCACCCTTTTCGGGCGAATGTAATAACATTGGATGTAGCTGTGACATCTGAGCATAGATGGAGCTGGTGTCTAGGAAAAAATTTAAAATGTAACACATAGTGACAGGAAGAGTGCAGTGTGTTTTGAGACGTAGTGACGAGTGGATCAACGTTGCTGCAGCTCCTCAGATACACATTACTATTACTGGACATCTGGTATCATTGTCGGAGTTTCGTTTCTAGTTTATTTAGGCTTCCAATTACCAGTTTCACGCTCATAGAAGGTCATACTGGCAACATCGTGATTTGTAAAAGCCTATGCTGTGTGCTTTCTGCAGTAGATAATCCAGAAGCATGATTGGTCGTATACCGGGTCTCCATTAGTGGACAACTGATCTAGCCGCCTCAATAATTTCCGCTTAATTTCCAACCGGCTTTCAAAAATAACAAAAATCTCGGGATAATCTGCCGAATTACATTTAAATCTTGAGTATCTGAAACACTATAAACGACAAATTCACTTCTCGATTACTATTACCAGCCGAGGAGGCAAGAAAACAAAGCCAGAGACGCAGGTCAAGTTATGTGATGGATAACATGAAGATCAGCGTCTGGGGGTTGCTCACAGCTTCTGTTCTCACCTTGGTCTACACACATGATATGCAAGATGGTGAGAAGCAAGTTTTATTTAAATTTACTGATTTTTTTTTTCATTCATTTTGTAAATTCCTTGACTCAAGAAATCGTAATGACACGATTTGCAATCGTGTCATTACGATTTCTTGAGTCATGTTGACGGCAGTGAAGGGACTTGAGCTAGAGTTCGTCACGGCCACGCTAGCTGGAGATTCGTCTGTAAAAACTTGCATTTGTGGTCACAGAGGTGCCTGTGCTAACTTTCCTATGGTGTAGAAATATACCTAGTTGGATGAATCTTATTGTGGCTAGCTGGTCTAGTGGCTAACGCGACGGGCTGGAGTTTTGAGACTCTATGACCGCGGGTTCAATCCCGGCCGGGGGTATGGTTTGTAAATTCCTTTATTTTAGCATTTTTATAATAATAATGTTAATAAAAACAACAACATTAATAATAATAATAATAATAATAATAACAGTTCCTTTATTTAAGTCCCAATACGATTTATCACTTAACCTCTCTTAATTATAAGACAAAAGAAAACAAGTAATTCTGATGGGTCCCTAGAAATCCCTTTACAGTTGGCATTACGCATTGCTTAGCGTATAAACAGTAGCTTGGTTTGTTAGGTTGGAATGCATTATATTTCTCGGTAGTTAATTACGATGCATGTAACCTACAAGCCAGAACGTATAAATATTTTAATCAACGACAAAAAAGGAGTAAGCTCTCAGTGAGAATACAGTAATTCTAATTTTGCATTGTATATATATATATATATATATATATATATATATATATATATATATATATATATATATATATATATATATATATATATATATATATGTCGTGCCGAATATGTAAAACTGGTCAATTAGCAAGAACTCATATTTAAAATTAAGTCCTTTCTAAAATTTTCTCTTATACGTTTAAACGTATATTTTTTTCATTAATGTTAATGTAAAAAATTTTAATTTTGCACCAAAAGAATCTTAGAAAACTTGCCTAACCTTATTACAACAAGAAGAATTTATTTTAGCCTAACCCAACTAAATATATTTTAGATTTGTTTACAATAATTTAATACTAAACAAGCACAGTGAAATAAATTTTTTTCGTTAGGTTCAGAAGGATTTTGGCGAAATTATTGCATACACAAATTTATGCTTGACCTATATGGTAAGATGAGCGTTGCTATTTAAGCCAAGATCGCAAGTTCTGCCTATTCGGCACGACATATATGGAAATGGGAAGTACAATGCCTGCACTTTAAAGGAGG
Organism: Cherax quadricarinatus; assembly: GCF_038502225.1. Taxonomy (NCBI): domain Eukaryota; kingdom Metazoa; phylum Arthropoda; class Malacostraca; order Decapoda; family Parastacidae; genus Cherax; species Cherax quadricarinatus. The sequence continues at coordinate 1,157,459 of NC_091334.1, read as the reverse complement.
GGTTTGGGATATTGGCAGTTTGGAGGGATATGTTGTGTATCTCTATACGTATATGCTTCTAAACTGTTATATTCTGAGCACCTCTGCAAAAGCAGTGATAATGTGTGAGTGTGGTGAAAGTGTTGAATGATGATGAAAGTATTTTCTTTTTGGGGATTTTCTTTCTTTTTTTTTTTTGGGGTCACCCTGCCTCGGTGGGAGACGACCGACTTGTTGAATATATATATATATATATATATATATATATATATATATATATATATATATATATATATATATATATATATATATATATATTATTGTAACCACGAACGAGTGGTATTGATCAATAACAACACTGCGCTAGCCAAGGATTCGAACCTATGTTGTCCTGGCCTGCCTCATGGTAAGCGAGAACCACATGACGCTGTACCACTCGTTCGTTGTTACAATAATATATAAATACTGCTCGTGAAGCTAGTACACCAAACAGGGATGAGAATGAAATTAGCTTAGAAGCTCCCACACCTCCGTATGCCCTCGGATGGCGGCCCAACAGTTAGCTGTGTGCTGGCTGCACCATTCTTGTAGGGTTGGGTGGTCATGTGGTTTAAAGCGTCATGTGGTTCTCGCTTACCATGAGGCAGGCCAGTACAACATGGGTTCGAAGCCTTGGCTAGTGCAGTGTTGTTATTGATATATATATATATATATACAGTGACATGCCGAATAGGTAAAATTGGTCATAAATTAAGTCATTTCTAAAAAAAATTCTTACACACAAATAACCCGCACAGGAGCTTACGATGGCGTTGAGGTCCGACTTGGACCATTTACAAAGTCACACTAACAAAAGGAGAGAATGAGGGAGCAGACAGGGACGGGATCAAAAGAGGAAGTGGTAGAGGTAGTAGAAGCAGCAGGGCCCGGGTTCGATTCCCGGCGGGTGGAAACATTTGACACGTTTCCTTACACCTGTTGTCCTGTTCACCTAGCAGCAAATAGGTACCTGGGTGTTAGTCGACTGGTGTGGGTCGCATCCTGGGGGACAAGATTAAGGACCCCAATGGAAATAAGTTAGACAGTCCTCGATGACGAACTGACTTTCTTGGGTTATCCTGGGTGGCTAACCCTCCGGGGTTAAAAATCCGAACGAAATCTTATCTTATCTTATCTAGTAGTGAAGCACTGCAAGGGAGCTAGGGGCCCACAAGGGAGCTAGGGGCCCACAAGGGAGCTAGGGGCCCACAAGGGAGCTAGGGGCCCACAAGGGAGCTAGGGGCCCACAAGGGAGCTAGGGCCCACAAGGGACCTAGGGGGCCCACAGAGGGTAGGAGCAAGGACAAATGCAAGGCAGAAGAAAGAAAACAAAGAAACCAAAGGAAAGAGGAAAGGGAAAGATGGAGAAGGGGAAAAAAGAATCAGGTTAAGTCACAGGTGTTCTGAAGTTTGGAACATTAAACACTGTAATGCGAGAGGAAGACATCAACAGAGACAAAGTCACGACTAAGACACATACAAGGAAAGTTGTGTATAACGAAACATTTTAACCATAATCCTCTCCTCTATGTGCGGGTTATTTGTGTATTGTGACAGTCACGGTATTTTGCCTATTTTTATTTGTGAAATTTCTTATACGTTTAAAGATATATTTTTTCATTTATGTTAATGTAAAAGAATAATAATTTTGTTCCTAAAGAACCTTAGAAAACTTACCTACACTTATTATATCAAGCGCAATTTAATTTAGCCTAATCCAACTAAATATATTTTAGATAAGTTTACAAGAATTTAATAATAAATACAATGAAATATATTTCGTTAGGTTCAAAATGATTTTTGCGAAACTATTGGATACACAAATTTTCGCTTGCCGTATTCGGCAAGGAAAGCGTTAATATTTAAGCCAAAATCGCAAGTTATACCTATTCGGCACATTACACACACACACACACACACACACACACACACACACACACACACACACACATATATATATATATATATAATATATATATATATATTATATATATATATATATATATATATATATTTATATATATGTATAAGAGTAAGACGGAAAATAGGATAGCAGATGAACAAGGAAGCTTTAGGAAAGGTAGGGGGTGTGTGGACCAGGTGTTTACAGTGAAACACATAAGTGAACAGTATTTAGATAAGGCTAAAGAGGTCTTTGTGGCATTTATGGATTTGGAAAAGGCGTATGACAGGGTGGATAGGGGGCAATGTGGAAGATGTTGCAGGTGTATGGTGTAGGAGGTAGGTTACTGAAAGCAGTGAAGAGTTTTTACGAGGATAGTGAGGCTCAAGTTAGAGAATATAGGAAAGAGGGAAATTATTTCCCAGTAAAAGTAGGCCTTAGACAAGGATGTGTGATGTCACCGTGGTTGTTTAATATATTTATAGATGGGGTTGTAAGAGAAGTAAATGCGAGGGTCTTCGCAAGAGGCGTGGAGTTAAAAGATAAAGAATCACACATAAAGTGGGAGTTGTCACAGTTGCTCTTTGCTGATGACACTGTGCTCTTTGGAGATTCTGAAGAGAAGTTGCAGAGATTGGTGGATGAATTTGGTAGGGTATGCAAAAGAAGAAAATTAAAAGTGAATACAGGAAAGAGTAAGGTTATGAGGACAACAAAAACATTAGGTGATGACAGATTTGATATCAGATTGGAGGGAGAGAGTATGGAGGAGGTGAATGTATTCAGATATTTGGGAGTGGACGTGTCAGCATATGGGTCTGTGAAAGATAAGGTGAATCATAGAATTGATGAGGGGAAAAGGGCGAGTGGTGCACTTAGGAGTATGTGGAGACAAAGAACTTTGTTCTTGGAGGCAAGGAGGGGAATGTATGAGAGTATAGTTTTGCCAACGCTCTTATATGGGTGTGAAGCATTGTTGATGAATGTTGCAGCGAGGAGAAGGCTGGAGGCAGTGGAAATGTCATGTCTGAGGGCAATGTGTGGTGTGAATATAATGCAGAGAATTCGTAGTTTGAGAGAGACACAGACAGACAGAGAGAGAGAGACAGACAGAACCCTGCATAAAAAAAGATAGAGAGAGAGAGAGAGAGATGAGAAAGAGAGAGAGAAAAAAAAAAGATACAGAAAGCACAGGAGAACATCAAAAGAAAAGGAGCAAACTATGAAGAAAAGAAGTTAGGAGGAAGTGCGGGATTACCAAAACTGTTGTCCAGAGGGCTGAGGAAGGGTTGTTGAGGTGGTTCGGACATGTAGAGAGAATGGAGCGAAACAGAATGACTTCAAGAGTGTATCAGTCTGTAGTGGAAGGAAGGCGGGGTAGGGGTCGGCCTAGGAAAGGTTGGAGGGTGGGGGTAAAGAAGGTTTTGTGTGCAAGGGGCTTGGACTTCCAGCAGGCATGCGTGAGCGTGTTTGATAGGAGTGAATGGAGACAAATGGTTTTTAATACTTGACGTGCTGTTGGAGTGTGAGCAAAGTAACATTTATGAAGGGGTTCAGGGAAACCGGCAGGCCGGACTTGAGTCCTGGAGATGGGAAGTACAGTGCCTGTACTCTGAAGGAGGGGTGTTAATGTTGCAGTTTAAAAACTGTAGTGTAAAGCACCCTTCTGGCAAGACAGTGATGGAGTGAATGATGGTGAAAGTTTTTCTTTTTCGGGCCACCCTGCCTTGGTGGGAATCAGCCAGTGTGATAATAAAAAAAAATAATATATATATATATATATATATATATATATATATATATATATATATATATATATATATATATATATGAGGAAGTGGAACAGAATTCTTCCTCCCTAATCCATGCGTGTCGTAAGAGGCGACTAACATGCCGGGAGGGAAGGGCTAGTAACCCTTTCTCCTGTATACATTGCTAAAGTTAAAAAGAGAAACTATCGTTTTTTTCGGGCCACCCTGCCTTGGTGGGATACTGCCGGTGTGTTGAGAGATGTATATTTGTGTGTGTGTGTGTACTCAGTTGTTGCAGGGGTCGACTCACAGCTCCTGGCCCCGCTTCTTCATTGGCCGCTACTAGGTCACTGTTCCTGCTCCATAAGCTTTATCATACCTCTTCTTAAAGCTATATATGGATCTTGTCTCCACTGCATCACTTCCCAGACAATTCCACATTCTTACAACTCTGTGACTGATGAAATGCTTCCTAACATCCTTGCGATTCATATGAGTCTTCAGCTTCAAACTGTGACCCCCCTGTTACTGGGTCCCATCTCTGGAACATCCTGTCTCTGTCCACCTTGTCGATTCCTCTAAGTATTTTATATGTCGTTATCATATCCCCCCTATCTCTCCTGTCCCCCAGTGTCGTCAGGTTGATTTCCTTTAACCTCTCCTCAGCTCCGCGACTAGTCTTGTTGCAAACCTTTGCAGTTTCTGTGTGTGTGTGTACTCACCTAGTTGAGGTTGCGGGGGTCGAGTCCGAGCTCCTGGCCCCGCCTCTTCACTGATCGCTACTAGGTCACTCTCCCTTAGCCGTGAGCTTTATCATACCTCTGCTTAAAGCTATGTATGGATCCTGCCTCCACTACATCGCTTCCCAAACTATTCCACTTACTGACTACTCTGTGGCTGAAGAAATACTTCCTAACATCCCTGTGATTCATCTGTGGTTTCAGCTTCCAACTGTGTCCCCTTGTTACTGTGTCCAATCTCTGGAACATCCTGTCTTTGTCCACCTTGTCAATTCCTCTCAGTATTTTGTATGTCGTTATCATGTCCCCCCTATCTCTCCTGTCCTCCAGTGTCGTCAGGTTGATTTCCCTTAACCTCTCCTCGTAGGACATACCTCTTAGCTCTGAGACTAGTCTTGTTGCAAACCTTTGCACTTTCTCCAGTTTCTTCACGTGCTTGGCTAGGTGTGGGTTCCAAACTGGTGCCGCATACTCCAATATGGGCCTAACGTACACGGTGTACAGGGTCCTGAATGATTCCTTATTAAGATGTCGGAATGCTGTTCTGAGGTTTGCCAGGCGCCCATATGCTGCAGCAGTTATTTGGTTGATGTGCGCTTCAGGAGATGTGCCTGGTGTTATACTCACCCCAAGATCTTTTTCCTTGAGTGAGGTTTGTAGTCTCTGGCCCCCCTAGACTGTACTCCGTCTGCGGTCTTCTTTGCCCTTCCCCAATCTTCATGACTTTGCACTTGGTGGGATTGAACTCCAGGAGCCAATTGCTGGACCAGGTCTGCAGCCTGTCCAGATCCCTTTGTAGTTCTGCCTGGTCTTCGATCGAGTGAATTCTTCTCATCAACTTCACGTCATCTGCAAACAGGGACACCTCAGAGTCTATTCCTTCCGTCATGTCGTTCACAAATACCAGAAACAGCACTGGTCCTAGGACTGACCCCTGCGGGACCCCGCTGGTCACAGGTGCCCACTCTGACACCTCGCCACGTACCATGACTCGCTGCTGTCTTCCTGACAAGTATTCCCTGATCCATTGTAGTGCCTTCCCTGTTATCCATGCTTGGTCCTCCAGTTTTTGCACCAATCTCTTGTGTGGAACTGTGTCAAACGCCTTCTTACAGTCCAAGAAAATGCAATCCACCCACCCCTCTCTCTCTTGTCTTACTGCTGTCACCATGTCATAGAACTCCAGTAGGTTTGTGACACAGGATTTCCCGTCCCTGAAACCATGTTGGCTGCTGTTGATGAGATCGTTCCTTTCTAGGTGTTCCACCACTCTTCTGATAATCTTCTCCATGATTTTGCATACTATACATGTCAGTGACACTGGTCTGTAGTTTAATGCTTCATGTCTGTCTCCTTTTTTAAAGATTGGGACTACATTTGCTGTCTTCCATGCCTCAGGCAATCTCCCTGTTTCGATAGATGTATTGAATATTGTTGTTAGGGGTACACATAGCACCTCTGCTCCCTCTCTCAATACCCATGGGGAGATGTTATCTGGCCCCATTGCCTTTGAGGTATCTAGCTCACTCAGAAGCCTCTTCACTTCTTCCTCGGTGGTGTGCACTGTGTCCAGCACTTGGTGGTGTGCCCCACCTCTCCGTCTTTCTGGAGTCCCTTCTGTCTCCTCTGTGAACACTTCTTTGAATCTCTTGTTGAGGTCTTCACATACTTCACGGTCATTTCTTGTTGACTCTCCTCCTTCCTTCCTTAGCCTGATTACCTGGTCCTTGACTGTTGTTTTCCTCCTGATGTGGCTGTACAACAGTTTTGGGTCAGATTTGGCTTTCGCTGCTATGTCATTTTCATATTGTCTTTGGGCCTCCCTTCTTATCTGTGCATATTCGTTTCTGGCTCTACGACTGGTCTCCTTATGTGTGTGTGTGTGTGTGTGTACTCATCTATTTGTGGCTGCACGGGTAGAGTCTTAGCTCCTGGCCCAGCCTTCTCACCGGTTGCTACTGGGCCCTCTCTCTTCCCGCTCCATGAGCTTTATCAAACCTCGTCTTAAAACTATGTATGGTTCCTGCCTCCACTACGTCACTTTCTAGGCTATTCCACTGCCTGACAACTCTATGACTGAAGAAATACTTCCTATTATCTCTCTGACTCATCTGTGTCTTCAACTTCCAATTGTGACCTCTTGTTTCTGTGCCCCCTCCCTGGAACATCCTGTCTTTGTCCACCCTGTCTATTCTGCGCAGTATTTTATATGTCGTTATCATGTCTCCCCTGACCCTCCTGTCCTCCAGTGTCGTCAGGCCGATTTCCCTTAACCTTTCTTCATAGGACATTCCCCTTAGCTCTGGAGCTAACCTTGTCGCAAACCTTTGCACTTTCTCTAGTTTCTTGACGTTCTTTATCAAGTGCGGGTTCCAAACAGGTGCTGCATACTCCAGTATGGGCCTGACGTACACTGTGTACAGTGTCTAGAACGATTCCTTACTAAGGTATCGGAACGTTGTTCTCAGGTTTGCCAGGCGCCCATATGCTGCAGCAGTTATCTGGTTGATGTGTGCTTCCGGAGACATGCTCGGTGTTATACTCACCCCAAGAACTTTCTCCTTGAGCGAGGTTTGCAGTCTTTGGCCACCTAGCCTATACACTGTCTGCGGTCTTCTGTGCCCTTCCCCTATCTTCATGACTTTGCATTTGGCGGGATTAAACTCGAGAAGCCATTTGCTGAACAAGGTGTCCAGTCTGTTCAGGTCTCTTTGAAGTCCTGCCCGGTCCTCATCTGATTTAATTCTCCTCATTAACTTCACATCGTCTGCGAACAGGGACACTTCTGAGTCTAACCCTTCCATCATGTCGTTCACATATACCAAAAATAGCACTGGTCCTAGGACCGACCCCTGTGGGACCCCGCTCGTCACAGGCGCCCACTGTGATACATCATTACGTACCATGACTCGTTGTTGCCTCCCTGTCAGGTATTCTCTGATCCATTACAGTGCCCTTCCTGTTACATGCGCCTGATCCTCTAGCTTCTGCACTAATCTCTTGTGAGGAACTGTGTCAAAGGCCTTCTTGCAGTCCAAGAAGATGCAATCAACCCACCCCTCTCTCTCGTGTCTTCTGTTACTTTATCATAAAATTCCAGAAGGTTTGTGACAGGATTTTCCTTCCATGAATTCATGCTGGTTGGCGTTTATACTCTTGTCTTGTGTGTGTGTGTGTGTGTGTGTGTGTGTGTGTGTGTGTGTGTGTGTGTGTGTGATGTGTAATAATAATAATAATAATAATAATAATAATAAACTCATCCCCTCTAAGCTCCCGTGATTCTTCCTGTTGCTTCAGGTCAGTACGAGGGAGGGGTAATCTCGACTCCTACCATCTCGTCCACACAGCTGCCCACCACTCGTTCCATACAGCGAATCTCCTCCCTGCCTATGCAACAACCCACCAAGCTGCCCACCTATCGATCTACCAAACTGCTTGCAGTCGACTATACCCTGCACCCCACCCAGCTGCCATCCATTACACCCATCGAGTCTACCACCCAGCCACCATCCATTACACCCACCGAGAACACCTCCCAACTATCCACACAGCCGCCCTCTGAGCTGTCCACACAGCCACTCTCTGAGCCGCCCTCTGAGCCGCCCTCTGAGCCGCCCTCTGAGCCGCCCTCTGAGCCACCCTCTGAGCCGCCTACTGACTCGTGCAGCGCGGGTTGGGACCACATATATGACAGCTGCTACAAGGTCAGTCAGTATTCTGGTCACTATATTCACCAAATTTTTCTTGCAGAGGCTTGAGTCACTACTGGGCTTGCCACTGTGACCAACACACATTTTTAATTAAGGTCATTATACCAATAAAGAACTCTTTATCAAAGGAATTCCAGCTGACCTCCTCTTTCTAGCTTCGAACATTATTACTCATTGATGAGTAAGACACCTATGCAAGTGTTGGGTATTTTTATTGTTGAAATGTTTCTCCTACGCGGTACGCTTCTTCAGTCAAATACACAGGACAATGGATTATAGAGGACAGAGTTAATGGTGAGATAAAGATGTAATGGTCCATCAACTAGGAAAAATAGTTTGAGGTTGTCAGTTACTCAACCTGGAGACGAGTTCAGCTCCACAGTCTGAACTCTGGAGTTGAACCCTCTTCCGCATTTTCAACATGATTATCTTCCTTAGTCTTCCAAATCGTAGTAATAATAACAATTAAATAATAAAATTATTATTATTATTATTATTATTATTATTATTATTATTATTATTATTATTATTATTAACAAATAAAATTAATAAGAGGACGAGGAGGAGGAAAAGGCATTACTAGGATTTATTTCAAGATATATAAGTACCAGTAGTAGGTTGGTAGACAGCAACCACCCAGGGAAGTACTACCGTCCTGCCAGATGACTGTGAAACAAAAACCTGTAACTGTTTTGCATGATGGTAGGATTGCTGGTTTCTTTTTCTGTCTCATAAACACGCTAGATAACAGGGATATCTTGCTACTCCTACTTACACTTTGGTCACACTTCACAGACACGCACATGCATATATATATATACATACATCTAGGTTTTTCTCCTTTTTCTAAATAGCTCTTGTTCTTTTTTATTTCTTCTATTGTCCATGGGGAAGTGGAAAAGAATCTTTCCTCCGTAAGCCATGCGTGACGTATGAGGCGACTAAAATGCCGGGAGCAATGGGCTAGTAACCCCTTCTCCTGTATACATTTACTAAAAAAGAGAAGAAGAAAAACTTTATAAAACTGGGATGCTTAAATGTGCGTGGATGTAGTGCGGATGACAAGAAACAGATGATTGCTGATGTTATGAATGGAAAGAAGTTGGATGTCCTGGCTCTAAGCGAAACAAAGCTGAAGGGGGTAGGAGAGTTTCAGTGGGGGGAAATAAATGGGATTAAATCTGGAGTATCTGAGAGAGTTAGAGCAAAGGAAGGGGTAGCAGTAATGTTAAATGATCAGTTATGGAAGGAGAAAAGAGAATATGAATGTGTAAATTCAAGAATTATGTGGATTAAAGTAAAGGTTGGATGCGAGAAGTGGGTCATAATAAGCGTGTATGCACCTGGAGAAGAGAGGAATGCAGAGGAGAGAGAGAGATTTTGGGAGATGTTAAGTGAATGTATAGGAGCCTTTGAACCAAGTGAGAGAGTAATTGTGGTAGGGGACCTGAATGCTAAAGTAGGAGAAACTTTTAGAGAGGGTGTGGTAGGTAAGTTTGGGGTGCCAGGTGTAAATGATAATGGGAGCCCTTTGATTGAACTTTGTATAGAAAGGGGTTTAGTTATAGGTAATACATATTTTAAGAAAAAGAGGATAAATAAGTATACACGATATGATGTAGGGCGAAATGACAGTAGTTTGTTGGATTATGTATTGGTAGATAAAAGACTGTTGAGTAGACTTCAGGATGTACATGTTTATAGAGGGGCCACAGATATATCAGATCACTTTCTAGTTGTAGCTACACTGAGAGTAAAAGGTAGATGGGATACAAGGAGAATAGAAGCATCAGGGAAGAGAGAGGTGAAGGTTTATAAACTAAAAGAGGAGGCAGTTAGGGAAAGATATAAACAGCTATTGGAGGATAGATGGGCTAATGAGAGCATAGGCAATGGGGTCGAAGAGGTATGGGGTAGGTTTAAAAATGTAGTGTTAGAGTGTTCAGCAGAAGTTTGTGGTTACAGGAAAGTGGGTGCAGGAGGGAAGAGGAGCGATTGGTGGAATGATGATGTAAAGAGAGTAGTAAGGGAGAAAAAGTTAGCATATGAGAAGTTTTTACAAAGTAGAAGTGATGCAAGGAGGGAAGAGTATATGGAGAAAAAGAGAGAGGTTAAGAGAGTGGTGAAGCAATGTAAAAAGAGAGCAAATGAGAGAGTGGGTGAGATGTTATCAACAAATTTTGTTGAAAATAAGAAAAAGTTTTGGAGTGAGATTAACAAGTTAAGAAAGCCTAGAGAACAAATGGATTTGTCAGTTAAAAATAGGAGAGGAGAGTTATTAAATGGAGAGTTAGAGGTATTGGGAAGATGGACGGAATATTTTGAGGAATTGTTAAATGTTCATGAAGATAGGGAAGCTGTGATTTCGTGTATAGGACAAGGAGGAATAACATCTTGTAGGAGTGAGGAAGAGCCAGTTGTGAGTGTGGGGGAAGTTCGTGAGGCAGTAGGTAAAATGAAAGGGGGTAAGGCAGCCGGGATTGATGGGATAAAGATAGAAATGTTAAAAGCAGGTGGGGATATAGTTTTGGAGTGGTTGGTGCAATTATTTAATAAATGTATGGAAGAGGGTAAGGTACCTAGGGATTGGCAGAGAGCATGCATAGTTCCTTTGTATAAAGGCAAAGGGGATAAAAGAGAGTGCAAAAATTATAGGGGGATAAGTTTCTTGAGTGTACCTGGTAAAGTGTATGGTAGGGTTAAATTGAAAGAATTAAGAGTAAGACGGAGAATAGGATAGCAGATGAACAAGGAGGCTTTAGGAAAGGTAGGGGGTGTGTGGACCAGGTGTTTACAGTGAAACATATAAGTGAACAGTATTTAGATAAGGCTAAAGAGGTCTTTGTGGCATTTATGGATTTGGAAAAGGCGTATGACAGGGTGGATAGGGGGGCAATGTGGCAGATGTTGCAAGTGTATGGTGTAGGAGGTAGGTTACTGAAAGCAGTGAAGAGTTTTTACGAGGATAGTGAGGCTCAAGTTAGAGTATGTAGGAAAGAGGGAAATTTTTTCCCAGTAAAAGTAGGCCTTAGACAAGGATGTGTGATGTCACCGTGGTTGTTTAATATATTTATAGATGGGGTTGTAAGAGAAGTAAATGCGAGGGTCTTGGCAAGAGGCGTGGAGTTAAAAGATAAAGAATCACACACAAAGTGGGAGTTGTCACAGCTGCTCTTTGCTGATGACACTGTGCTCTTGGGAGATTCTGAAGAGAAGTTGCAGAGATTGGTGGATGAATTTGGTAGGGTGTGCAAAAGAAGAAAATTAAAGGTGAATACAGGAAAGAGTAAGGTTATGAGGATAACAAAAAGATTAGGTGATGAAAGATTGAATATCAGATTGGAGGGAGAGAGTATGGAGGAGGTGAATGTATTCAGATATTTGGGAGTGGACGTGTCAGCGGATGGGTCTATGAAAGATGAGGTGAATCATAGAATTGATGAGGGAAAAAGAGTGAGTGGTGCACTTAGGAGTCTGTGGAGACAAAGAACTTTGTCCTTGGAGGCAAAGAGGGGAATGTATGAGAGTATAGTTTTACCAACTCTCTTATATGGGTGTGAAGCGTGGGTGATGAATGTTGCAGCGAGGAGAAGGCTGGAGGCAGTGGAGATGTCATGTCTGAGGGCAATGTGTGGTGTGAATATAATGCAGAGAATTCGTAGTTTGGAAGTTAGGAGGAGGTGCGGGATTACCAAAACTGTTGTCCAGAGGGCTGAGGAAGGGTTGTTGAGGTGGTTCGGACATGTAGAGAGAATGGAGCGAAACAGAATGACTTCAAGAGTGTATCAGTCTGTAGTGGAAGGAAGGCGGGGTAGGGGTCGGCCTAGGAAGGGTTGGAGGGAAGGGGTAAAGGAGGTTTTGTGTGCGAGGGGCTTGGACTTCCAGCAGGCATGCGTGAGCGTGTTTGATAGGAGTGAATGGAGACAAATGGTTTTTAATACTTGACGTGCTGTTGGAGTGTGAGCAAAGTAACATTTATGAAGGGATTCAGGGAAACCGGCAGGCCGGACTTGAGTCCTGGAGATGGGAAGTACAGTGCCTGCACTCTGAAGGAGGGGTGTTAATGTTGCAGTTTAAAAACTGTAGTGTAAAGCACCCTTCTGGCAAGACAGTGATGGAGTGAATGATGGTGAAAGTTTTTCTTTTTCGGGCCACCCTGCCTTGGTGGGAATCGGCCAGTGTGATAATAAAAAAAAAAAGAGTCCAAAAGATATTTTACAACTCTGTACATCACTAGTAAGGCCTCACTTGGATTATTGGAGAACATACAGAGAAGGATAACTAAAATGGTTCACTGTATAAGGAATCTCCCGTATAAATCCTTGAATCTTCATTCTCTTGAGAGACGTTGAATGAGAGATGTCATCGAAGTGTATAAATGGGCATAAACGAAGTGTATAAGTGGGCATAAACAAAGGCGATATTAATAGAATACTGAGGAAAACTAATGAGGTAAGAACCAGGAATAACGGATTTAAGTTGGATAAATTTAGATTTAGAAAGAACGTAGGTAAGTACTAGTTTTTAAACAGTGGTCGATGCGTGGAACAATCTTCCGAGTAGGGTAATCAAGGCTACAACCCAGGGTAGCATTAAGAAGAGATTGGACAGATATATGAGTGTGAGGGGGCTGGGTTTGATTGGTGTCGTTGGTACGGGAGTAAATCTTGGGTAGCTTTGGGAACGGGTGGTTTTGATAAGGACATGCTTTGTATGGACCAGTAGGCCTTATGTAGTGTTCCTCCATTCTTATGTTATGTTCTTATATATATATATATATATATATATATATATATATATATATATATATATATATATATATATATATATATATATATATATATATATATATATATGCAATAAGATCACAGTAAACAGGTGATTTCAGAATATGCAAAACAACCACTCTGAAAGAATAGAGAAATTCCAAGCGCTTTCGTGATTACTCACATTATCCTTGATAATGTGAGTAGTCACGAAAGCACTTGGAATTTCTCTATTCTTTCAGAGTGGTTGTTTTGCATATATATATATATATATATATATATATATATATATATATATATATATATATATATATATATATATATATATATATATATATATATATATATATATATATATATATATATATATATATATATATATATATATATATATATATATATATATATATATATATATATATATATATTATATATGTCGTGCCGAATATGCAAAACTGGTCAATTAGCAAGAATTTATTTAAAATTAAGTACATTCTAAAATTTTCTCTAATGCGTTAAAGGATATATTTTTTTTCACTAATGTTGATGTAAAAACTTATAATTTTGCAACAAAAGGAACTTAGAAAACTTACCTAACCTTATTACAACAAGCGCAATTTATTTTAACCTAACTCAACTAAATATATTTTAGATTTGTTTACAATAATTTAATGCTAAACACAGTGAAATATATTTTTTTCGTTAGGCTCAGAATGATTTTGGCGAAATTATCGCATACAATCCCGGCCGGGATTGAACCCGCGGTCATAGAGTCTCAAAACTCCAGCCCGTCGCGCTAGCCACTAGACCAGCTAGCCACTATAAGATTCATCCAACTAGGTATATTTCTACACCATAGGAAAGTTAGCACAGGCACCTCTGTGACCACAAATGCAAGTTTTTACAGACGAATCTCCAGCTAGCGTGGCCGTGACGAACTCTAGCTCAAAAACTCTAGCTGTAAAAACTTGCATTTGTGGTCACAGAGGTGCCTGTGCTAACTTTCCTATGGTGTAGAAATATACCTAGTTGGATGAATCTTATAGTGGCTAGCTGGTCTAGTGGCTAGCGCGACGGGCTGGAGTTTTGAGACTCTATGACCGCGGGTTCAATCCCGGCCGGGGGTATGGTTTATTTGCAATCGTGTCATTACGATTTCTTAAGTCATTTCACTTGACTTATATGGCAAGATGAGCGTTGCTATTTAAGCCAAGATGGCAAGTTCTGCAATAATTTCGAAAAAGTCATTCTAAACCTAACGAATATATATATATATATATATATATATATATATATATATATATATATATATATATATATATATATATATATATAATTTTTAAGCGAATATCACAAACCAAGCGATACAAGATGCAAAACAACCACGGGGGAGTAGAATAATAGCTCTAGGCCTTTCGTGTTGCAAACAATACAACATCAGGAGCTTATAAATTTGCAGAAAAGAGGAGGGGTTCTAGCAAATAACGTTCCCAGA
>NC_091334.1:1087797-1142976 GCF_038502225.1 Cherax quadricarinatus | reverse complement strand
ATCTGCAGAAAGACGTTTCTGTCGCAGCTAGTGCCCTCACTAGAGTGTCTGTTGTTGTTCCTAGTGTTCCAGATGGTGATAACGTCCTAGTTGACAGTGATTCTTGCAAAGTAAAAGGTCTATTTGTTGAACCATCCTTACATGTTGTAAGAGATAGTAAGATCCATTTCTTCCTAGCTAACACTTCTGGTCACAGTGTTCGTCTCAGAGCTAATACCAATCTTGTTGACCTTGTTCACTATCCTTACCCGGTTCAGGTAGAGGATGAGTTGCCACCTGACTAGTGGGTCGGTGCTATTTCTACCGGGGAGACCTCATCCACTTCACTGGATCAATCTGTTCCACCAGTTGAGGAGAAAGACTTAGCTCCCACTGACTTCCCAGATGAAGTCAAGCGTTTGTTGACTTTGTTGAACAAACGTCGTAAAGCCATTGCCTTACCAGGTGAGAAGATGGGTATTACGACCTTATTGTCCCATCGTATTCCACTTGAACCTGGTACTAGACCCATCTATATACCTGTGTACAGAATGCCTCATTCACAAGTTGCTGTCGCAGAAGAATTGATCAATCAAATGCTTGATGATGGAGTTATTGCACCTAGCAATTCACCTTGGAATGCACCCTTGATCCTAGTACCTAAGAAGGATGGTACTTGGCGCCCAGTGATTGATTTTAGGAATTTAAACGCGAAAACTATTCCAGATCACTTTCCACTCCCTGTACTGGGTGATCTTTTATGTAACATCGGAGATAACAAAGTCTTTTCAACCCTGAATTTGTTACAAGGGTTTTGGCAAGTCCCTCTTCACGAGGACAGCCAAGAGCTAACTGCATTCTCCACTCCTACAGGTCATTATCACTTCCTCCATATGGCGTTTGGATTACGATCCTCCCCTATCACGTTCTCAAGGCTCATGAGTAATATCTTTAGAGGACTCATAGGTAATGCACTTATGGTGTACTTAGATGACGTAATCGTCATGTCTAAAGACGTGGATACACACTTGAAAAGACTTGATGTAGTACTTGGTAAGCTTGAAGAAGCCAATTTAAAGATCAAACTGTCTAAATGTCAATTTTTCAGATCAGAAATTAAGTTTCTTGGTCACGTAGTCACTCCTAGAGGGGTTACGACTGACCAAAGTAAAGTAACTGCAGTACTAAATTTTCCAACTCCAAAAACTGCTGATGCCGTAAGATCCTTTGTGGGCTTAGCAGGTTTTTATAGATCTTTGCCAATTTTTCTTCCATAGCTGCTCCTCTAACTGAGTTGCTGAAGAAAGATGCTCCTTTTGTTTGGACCTTCTGTCAAGAAAGAGCATTCCAAACTCTAAAAGAAAAGCTAACATCTGCTCCAATTTTGAAATTTCCAGATTTTTCTAAGCCCTTCTATCTGACAACTGATGCTAGTTCAATTGCCATAGGTGCCGTACTAGCTCAGAAGACCGATGGCAAGTACAACGCAGTTGCATTTGCTAGCCGAGTCCTTACGAAGGCTGAACGTAATTATACAGTAACTGAGCAAGAAGCTTTAGCAATAGTATGTTCTTTAAAGCACTTCCGAGACTTTATCAGTACTCTGTTCATGTCCTGACAGACCATGCTCCACTGATACCTTTATTCCAGAACAAACAACCTACTGGAAGATTAGCCAGATGGACCTTGGCTATCCAAGAGTTCAATCCCACCTTTGAACACTTACCTGGCAAGTCAAATGTAGTCGCCGATGCCTTATCGTGACATGTTAGTATAGTAACTGCAGACCCTCCATTTAGTGCTGAAGATGTAAAGAATGCTCAACGAACAGATCCCATGTGGTCTGGTGTGATTCGATTCCTGCTCCAGGAAGATCTTATTCTGACTGTGAAGCCACCAGCACCCATCAGTGACTTTGTCATGAACCAAGAATTACTGTATCGAACAGCCGAGTTGGGTACTCCTAGCAGAAGAGTATACCAGTTAGTAATTCCACAGTCACTAGTGAATGTAGCTTTACAGCTAGTTCACGATGTACCAGGTGTTGCACACCCTGGTATGAATCGTTCAGTAAAACAAGCCAGATTGAAATACTTTTGGCCTCGTATGGCAACTGATATTTCTATGTTAAGAAATGTAGTGTCTGCATGCAACATAAAGGTAATGCTAATGGCCCTAATCCAATCCAAGTGTATCCAACTACTAGCGAACCGTGGGAAAGAGTTGCGCTAGATTTGTTAACTAATTTCCAATGTTCCCTCCAAGGCAACAAACATCTGTGTGTTATGGTAGACCATTTCACCAGATATTGTGAGTTAGTTCCTATTGCAGATAAGACTGCCGAGACAGTAGCTAAAGCGTTAAAGAACGCATTATCTGCAGGCATACCACCCCTAAGTCCCTAGTAACAGATAATGGAGGTGAATTCTGTAATGAGATTCTTGAAAATTTGTGTACCTTGTACAAGATCTCTAAATCCACCATTGTTCCTCATCATCCTGCCAGCAATGGGTTAGCGGAACGAACCAATAAGAAAGTACTTGATGTCTTGAGAGCCACTATCAATCCCAACAGTGAAACTTGGGATGAAGTTATACCTGATGTGCAGTGTGCTACAAATTCTGCTTACAATGTTTCTATAGGTGACACTCCACATTATGCATTGTACGGTGTAGATAAACGTTTGCCTTATGAGTTGTTATATTCTAATCCGAAACCAAATTACAACCCTGATGATTTTATAGCAACTCGTACCAGCTTAGCTCAAAGTGTTTTTAGAAGAATCCATGAAACACTTCATAAATCAACAGCAGAATTTACAAGAGTCGCAAACACTCGAGCAAAGCCATCCAAAATCAAAGTAGGTTCGAGAGTTATGCTGACTAACTTTAACAAAACGTCTGCAATGCCTAAGCTTGATCAAAAGTTTGTTGGTCCTTATTGAGTAGTTGAACATATCACTGGTAATAAGTATAAGGCTAGAGAAATTAGTACTGGTCAGTATAAAGTATCGCATTTAGATCATATGAAGTTAGTATGTGATGACAATGATGTTCCAACCCAGACTAATGTGACAGACTGAAAATCCTCCTGATCCTGTACTCTCTTCCTCTGATACTCAGTCAGACGATCAACCTGAATGTCGTTATTCCCTACGTACACGACAGGTATTGAGAAATTCTCAAGTATCATTTGTAACTACCAATTCAGATTTGCCTCAAATACAGCATGAGTTAGCCAGTGCAACAGAGTTTGATCCTTCCAGAGATGACACCCATTCTGCATATGTCAATCTCACCCTAGCAGAGTTGGGGTTAATGTAAATAACCTGTATAGATGAATAATTACAGTATCAACTTATCAGTATTCAAGAATTTTTTTTTGTGTTCACGTTCTCTCCGAATTCTGAGAGTTAACAGTCTAGATTTGAGTGCACCGAATCTGCCTTTCTGTTAAACACTTCTTTCTTTGCATATATTCCTTCCTCAGAATCCGTAGATCACATGAATACAGATCGATCGATCAAATTTTTTTTTTTATCACTACTACTGTGTAATCTCAACGTTGAGTTTCATTCGATGAGTTGTGCTATATTATACCTTGTATTGCATTACAGTTTCAGTTACGTAAGCTTCCATTCCAATATTCTACTTATGTATGTTATAATGTTCAATTGTTGTGTACTTTGACATTGTATAGAATCAGCCCAAGCCATGTACCTGCCATCTCTAGTTTGTATTAGTTGTATGTCGGGACGACATACGTTAGCGTCGCCGAGCTCTCAGTAGTAGTACCAGTTCCTAGTAACCAGTTACCAGTAACCAGTGTACCAGTAGATGACTCACTACCAACCGTCTCTGTGTGAATCACTGACTGTATTCATATTGCTGCTGACCATAGCAGGATTTCAAACACCACCTCACCCATAGACACTGGTGGGTCAGTTAGTCTTACGATAGAGAGCAGAGAGGCAGGACGGCGGTTGGCGCCTTCACACATTCTGTTATATTATACGTACTACCAGCCTACGCGAGTTTTACCCTATCCACGTTTTCAAAACCCACATGACAGTAGTACGGGGGACTGTGCAGTTCTTGAGTCACGAGGAGTTTGTAATCAACCTATAGTCGGCAGTAAGGTGCGGACTTTTGAGTCCAAACAAGTAGGTAATTTGTCAGCCATCAATGAATGAAATATGCTGACATAACACCCCCTAGGGGTAATTTATAATCTTACAAATTATAAATCTTTACAGCCCGTTAAGAGATGACTTCGACAGCTTGTCAAGACCTCATCTGCAGGGGCGGCTGTGCAGGCGATGAGTTGTTTTTCTAAGTTAAGTACAAACTCTTTAAACTTAACTGGTAATGCCATTTCTCAACATATTGGTCGTGCTCGAACCGGATAAAGGCCACACTGTGGTCCAAATATGTTGTACTACAGTGTACAAATAACCTACAAACCAAGGTCCTTCGAAAAAAGATGTAAAACTAGTGTTTTACAATATAAATCAGTATAAATGAGTCCCTCCAGACTCAATCACAGAGAATGGGTAGCTAAAAGAAAATGGGCACTCACCCAGCGTTCACCCAAAGAAAACGGGAGCTGGGTGACTCACCCAACAAGAAAACGGGGGATGGCACCCTGCATCCACTGCTCCAATCTCGAAAATCGCTGACTTCGACAACAACAACCCAAGTGATGTTCAGTTTGTCTGAGTGTATGTACATATAGTGTTTATAATGTTTATAAACAGAAATTAAGAGACAAGATTGCATTAAAGTTTGTTTCTTATAGATCTACCTGTTATATTAAAGGAACTATATATAAAAGTGTAAGCTTTCAAATATATATTAACAGTGACATTTATGTGTAAATAATATTCACATGTGATTTACAGTTATACAGTGACATTTATAATGTATAGTGAATGAAGTGTATAACATCGTTATTTACGATTAATCATCGTGGTCAGGCTGACACAGCAAACCTAAGCCATAAACACCAGCCACATGTACTCTGTACCCTTCATGGTCATTGACCCTGAGGTTAAGCATAGTGGGTCAGTAGTGTCTGACTCGATTATTGCTGACTTAAGCATAACAAAAACTCAGCTGTTTATAGCAGTACAGTGTTTTTTAAACACTCTAAGTGTGGTGCTAGAATTTTCAGTATACCATTAAAATGGCTTGTTTGAAAACTCAGTTTCAGTCTTTACAGACTAAGATTACACAATTAGAAAATCTAATTTCAGTCTGTGTAGGATTAACTCAAGATACAAACATAGATTTTGATGATCTTGAGGTCAAATTCGAATTATTTACACAACGTCTGGAAATAATTAATTCAGACTATACACATTATGAAAATAAATTTCTTGAATCAGATCCATCTGAGGATGAAATTCAAAATGTTTTGGATACTTTTAGTAATCAACAATTAAGGTGGACAGGAGTACAGGCTATCTGCCGCAAAACTCTGTCACAGAGACCTACTGTAACTAGTGGTCAAACACCTGTTACACCTGTAACAACAACAAGTGTGCCATTACCAAGCTTACCTACATTGTCATTACCTATTTTCCAAGGTCATAATTATGAAGAATTCATTAGTGGTTTTCAATCCATAGTAAATTCACGAATTGACATAGATGAGATTGCTAAGTTTAATTATCTTAAATGTCTTGTGAAGGGAGAACCCTATGAACTGATTAAGTCATTTCCGGTGGTTAAAGGCAATTATCAAATAGCCTTACGTGTTTTAGCAGACAATTACTTTGATGCTGATAAGGCCAGAGTTAGACATGCAGTCTTAATATCAAGCTTGAAGCCACCCAAACATTGTTTTTCAGACTTACAGGCATTTAGAATCACATTAGACAATAGTCTCAGATCTCTAGATGCTAAATATGACCTAAGGCAATGTGATTGGTTTATCAGTGGTATTGTACAAGATAAGTTGTCACCACAAACTATTGAACGATTAAATATTATGTTCAATAAGCGCTATTTCACCTGTGAGGAAATTAGCAATGGTTTACAAACAATAGTTTCATGCATGCAAGCAACGAGACAAGAAGAATCCACATATCCAGTGGATAATAAACCTTCAACTCAGTATAAAAAGAGTATACCTACTCCCACTAAACCACAGAATGGGAAATCCCATATAGGCATTTATCAAGCTGTGAATACAACAGACAGTAAACAGACTGTCATACATAAACGTACTCCAAAATGTATACTTTGTGATGGAACACATTGGGCACAGTATTGTAGTCAATACACATCAATGGAGGCACGTAAACAACGTGTTCATCAGCTGAAAAGGTGCATCAAGTGTTTAGGTGAACACAAGGGAGGTAAATGCTCACTGAAGAAGTGTTTTAAATGCAAGGGTATGCATCATACAGCATTTTGCCCAAATGCTTTTGCTGGGAAGGGTAGGAGAGAAGAGCTGCTAGATAAGTACAGGTCAGCTATAGATTTCATTAAGTCTAAGGGAGGGATCCCAATCATATGTAGCATCTTGCCTAGAAGGGGAGTAGGAAATGAATGGTTGTCTAGGGCAATTGGTGTAAATTGCTGGCTAGACAGATACTGCAAGGATCTTGCAATCCCATTCATTGACAACTGGAACAACATTTATGGCAAACATGATATGTATGCAAGGGATGGGGTACATCTCTCTGGGGCTGGGGTGGTAGCACTTGCAGACTCGATTGAGAAGGCCATTGGTGAAATGCCTATGATTTTAAACTGATGGAAGATAGAGGTATGGGTGTGTGTGGGAAACAAGCAGGTTGCAACACTTGGGTTGGAAACAGTAAATGTATAAAAGGCATTCAGCATGAAGTTATAAATAAAGACAATAGATCAGGTCAGCAAACAAAGGGGGACAGCAGAGGGCAGCAAGGGACTAGCTCCCTTAAGGTTTACTATACTAATAGCAGGAGTGTAAGAAATAAGATAGATGAGCTAAGATTAATTGCAAGTGCAGGAAACATAGATATTATTGCTATAACAGAGACATGGCTCAATCTGAAAGATAGAGAGATGCCCTCTGAATGTCACATACAAGGCTATAAATTATTCCTCACTGACAGGGTCAACAGGAAAAGTGGTGGAGTAGCGATGTATGTCAGAGACAATTTAAATTGCTGTGTTAGACAAGATATTAAATTAGAAGCGTCAGCCACTGAATCTGTTTGGTTACAGCTTCTCGAGGGCCGAGAAAAACTAATTTTGGGTGTGATTTACAGGGCCCCAAATCTTGATAGGGAGTGCAGTAAACTTCTATGGGACGAAATTCGTAAGGCATCTACATACGAAAATGTTGTGCTAATGGGAGATTTCAACTATAGACAGATTGACTGGAGCAATTTGACAGGAAATTTAGAGTCAGGTGACTTTCTTGATACGATCCAGGATTGTTTTTTAAAACAGTTTGTGACAGAGCCAACTAGGGGAAATAACCTCCTTGACTTGGTTCTTGCCAGTAGGGAAACACTAATTAATAATCTTGAGGTTAATGATGAGCTTGGGGAAAGTGATCACAAATCACTCAGTTTTAATATATCATGGAATTCCCCTAATAATGGCAATCAAGTCTCCGTCCCTGACTTTCGCTTGGCTGATTTCATAGGACTGAAAAATTACTTAGGTGGGCTGAACTGGAATGACCTGACTAAGGGTCAGGTAGGTGGTGATGGTTGCCGATATGATGCTTTCCAGGGCATAGTTCTAGCTGCTCAGTCAAATTATGTTCCAAATAGGGAAATCAGATCAAACAAAAATGATCCTAAATGGATGAACAATAGATTAAAATATCTGATTGGTCAAAAGAGAGGCATATATAGGCAAATCAAAAGAGGAGAGGGGCAATTGAGAAATCGATATATTCAGTTAAAGAGAGAAATAAAAAAGGGAATTAGAAAAGCAAAAAGAGATTATGAGGTTAAAGTTGCAAGAGAATCGAAGACTAACCCAAAAGGATTCTTTCAGGTATACAGAAGTAAGATCAGGGACAAGATAGGCCCACTCAAAAGTTCCTCGGGTCAGCTCACTGACAGTGATAAGGAAATGTGTAGAATTTTTAACACATACTTCCTCTCAGTTTTTACACAGGAGGATACCAGCGATATTCCAGTAATGATAAATTATGTAGAACAGGACGATAATAAACTGTGCACTATTAGGGTCACAAGTGACATGGTCCTTAGGCAAATAGATAAATTAAAACCTAACAAATCCCCAGGCCCTGATGAACTGTATGCAAGGGTTCTAAAGGAATGTAAAGAGGAGCTTAGCACACCTTTGGCTAATCTTTTCAACATATCACTATAAACTGGCATGGTGCCAGATAAGTGGAAAATGGCAAATGTGATACCTATTTTCAAAACAGGTGACAGGTCCTTAGCTTCGAACTATAGAGCAATAAGCCTAACCTCCATAGTGGGAAAATTTATGGAATCAATAATTGCCGAGGCAGTTCGTAGCCACCTTGAAAAGCATAAATTAATCAACGAATCTCAGCATGGTTTTACAAAGGGGCGTTCCTGCCTTACGAATTTATTAACTTTTTTCACTAAGGTATTTGAGGAGGTAGATCATGGTAATGAATATGATATTGTGTATATGGACTTCAGTAAGGCTTTTGACAGGGTCCCACATCAGAGACTATTGAGGAAAATTAAAGCACATGGAATAGGAGGAGAGATTTTTTCCTGGATAGAGGCATGGTTGACAAATAGGCAGCAGAGAGTTTGCATAAATGGGGAGAAATCAGAGTGGGGAAGCGTCACGAGCGGTGTTCCACAGGGGTCAGTGTTGGGCCCCCTGCTGTTCACAATCTACATAAACGACATAGATGAGGGCATAAAGAGCGACATCGGCAAGTTTGCCGATGACACCAAAATAGGCCGTCGAATTCATTCTGACGAGGACATTCGAGCACTCCAGGAAGATTTGAATAGACTGATGCAGTGGTCGGAGAAGTGGCAGATGCAGTTTAATATAGACAAATGCAAAGTTCTAAATGTTGGACAGGACAATAACCATGCCACATATAAACTAAATAATGTAGATCTTAATATTACGGATTGCGAAAAAGATTTAGGAGTTCTGGTTAGCAGTAATCTGAAACCAAGACAACAGTGCATAAGTGTTCGCAATAAAGCTAATAGAATCCTTGGCTTCATATCAAGAAGCATAAATAATAGGAGTCCTCAGGTTGTTCTTCAACTCTATACATCCTTGGTTAGGCCTCATTTAGATTATGCTGCACAGTTTTGGTCACCGTATTACAGAATGGATATAAATTCTCTGGAAAATGTACAAAGGAGGATGACAAAGTTGATCCCATGTATCAGAAACCTTCCCTATGAGGATAGACTAAGGGCCCTGAAACTGCACTCTCTAGAAAGACGTAGAATTAGGGGGGATATGATTGAGGTGTATAAATGGAAGACAGGAATAAATAAAGGGGATGTAAATAGTGTGCTGAAAATATCTAGCCTAGACAGGACTCGCAGCAATGGTTTTAAGTTGGAAAAATTCAGATTCAGGAAGGATATAGGAAAGTACTGGTTTGGTAATAGAGTTGTGGATGAGTGGAACAAACTCCCAAGTACCGTTATAGAGGCCAGAACGTTGTGTAGCTTTAAAAATAGGTTGGATAAATACATGAGTAGATGTGGGTGGGTGTGAGTTAGACCTGATAGCTTGTGCTACCAGGTCGGTTGCCGTGTTCCTCCCTTAAGTCAATGTGGCCTGACCTGACTAGGTTGGGTGCATTGGCTTAAGCCGGTAGGAGACTTGGACCTGCCTCGCTTGGGCCAGTAGGCCTTCTGCAGTGTTCCATCGTTCTTATGTTCTTATGTTCTTATGACCTAGCCAGAATCACTGTTGGTCTAGGAAACAGGAAAATGACAGTAGAAGCTGTGGTAGTAGATGATTTGCCTAAGTCTGTGCAGATCCAGGGATTAAAAGAAACAGTTGCAGCACTGAAAGCAGCTAAGGTCAAGTTAGCCTGTCCTAACATACAGACGGACACAATTAGTCCAATTGATTTAATCATTGGAAGTGATTATTATCACTGTTTTGTGCAAAATATAGTAAGAAAACGTGATGTTCACTTGCTGAAAACAGCAGGCCACATGATATGTGATCCCATTCCCTCTCAAAGTGGGAAAGAAGCTGATATTGATTCAGTGGAAAATGTACTAGTTACGAGAATAACCGCTGATCATGTACCACAACAAAAATTGTCATTACTGGAAGAAATGAATGAACCAGTTGATAAGTTGTGGGATTTAGATGCGATAGGTATTGATGTAAATAAACCAAGCCCACAAGAGTCTCAGACTTATAGCCAATATTTGGACACTGTCAAATCTAAAGATGGACAGTACTGGGTTAGGTTACCATGGAAATTAAATCCACCACATCTGCCTAGCAATTATCGCATGGCTTTCGGACAGATGAAAGCACAAATACATGAGCTAAGGAATAATCCAGAGCTACTGACTGTCTATGATAATATCATACAAGAACAGTTGGACAATGAATTTATTCAGGAAGTAGTCGAAGATAAGTTGAAGACAGAAGCTCATTATCTCCCGCACCATGGAGTCAGAAAAGATTCTGAAACCACTCCACTACGTGTTGTATATAATTGCAGCGCACGTGCAAATAAAGATGTAGCAAGTCTTAATGACTGTCTGATGACCGGACCCTCACTAACTGAGAAGCTTGGAGACGTGCTTATGAAATTTCGCACAAACCCATATGCCTACACGGCTGATATTTCCAAAGCTTTCTTAAGAGTAGGACTACAAGAAATAGATAGAGATTATTCTCGATTCTTGTGGCCTGAAAATCCACATGATCCTCAAAGTCCTGTGAAAACTTATCGTTTCAAATCAGTATTATTTGGTGCAACATCCTCTCCATTCTTACTAGAAGCTACTCTAAATACACATTTGAAGAAATCTGAAAGTCCCTTTAAAGAAATCTTAAAGAAAAGTTTCTATGTGGACAATCTTCAAGGTACTGTGAATAAAGAGGAGGATTTGAAATCCTTATACAGAGAAGCTAACAAGGAGATGAAAGAAGCAAATATGCCTCTAAGGATGTGGAATACTAATTCAAAACAGTTAAGGGAACTTACCAAAGAAGACTTCCCTGAAACTGAAATTCCTGATTGCAACAATATGCTGGGACTTAATTGGAACACAGAGGAAGATACTTTGAGTCTCAAAAAGATAAACAATAAATCATGCAGTACACTCACTAAACGTAGTTTACTGTCAGAGGTATCACAATGTTTTGATCCTCTAGGACTCGTCTCACCAATTACCATAAAGGGTAAAATGCTTATGCAAGATGCATGGAAGCTCAAAATTGGATGGGATGATAACTTGCCTCTAGAAATGAGTCAAGCATGGGATGAAATATCCAGGGAGTTTAAACAACTTCATCAAATTAAATTTCCCAGACAAATAGGTCAAGAGGGAAACAAGTACACATTACATGTGTTCTGTGATGCGTCAACCAGAGGTTATGGCGCTGTAGCTTACATGAGTAATGCTGAAGGAAGTACACTAATTACTTCAAAGGCCAGGGTAGCACCCTTGAAGGTCAGAACAGTACCACAATTGGAACTGACAGCACTCTATGTAGGTACAAAATTAGCTGTCTATCTCAACAAAGTACTTGATCATCTCACTATTGAAAAAACCGTGATCTGGAGTGATAATGAGGCAGTTCTCCAGTGGTTAAGAAATAATAAGAGTAAGTTGGTCTATGTACAGAACAGAGTAGCAGAAATAAAAGAGATGCAGAGAGATTATCTCTTTCTTCACGTCTCTACCCAAGAGAATCCAGCTGACATGTTGTCACGTGGTGTCCCACTCAAGAAATTTGTGGATAATAAATTATGGCTCCACGGACCGCACTGGCTCTCTAATGAAAATAACTGGCCTCAGCAAAAAGCTCACATTATGCCAGAAGAAAGAGTCTGCTTGAACACAGCAGAAATAAGTTGTGTAAATACTGCAGACACAACAGAAATAGTCATTGATGGATCTAAATACTCATCTTTGGGTAAACTCTTAAGAGTTACAGCTCTTGTCTTTAAATTCATTAAAGGAATAAAACCTGATTATGAATGTCTTGAACCCATTAAATACTGGGTGAAACTAATACAGAAAGATGTTTTCTCTACAGAATATAAATTTCTGGAAACACAAGATAAATCCCCAAAGAAAACTGTTATGATTAATTCTTTAGGACTTTATCTCGACTCAGAAAAGATTATAAGATGTCGAGGAAGAATTCATAATTCTTCACTACCTAAAGAAGCCATACATCCAATATTGATCCCCAAGAATCATTGGATAACAAAACTGATTGTGCAAAACGCCCACAGTAACGTGTTACATTGTGGGGTAGCTGACACACTTTATCATATACGACAATCCTACTGGATACCTCAAGGTCGACAAAGTGTGAAACAACAAATAAAGGACTGTACTACTTGTCGTCACTATGATATGCGAGTATGTCAGTATCCAGGTCCACCTCCATATCCCTCTGAAAGAGTTTGTCATATCACTCCATTTGAGGTGACAGGTGTAGATTACACTGGACCAATAATTTTAAGGAAGACTCTTCATCGTCAAAGAATCGACTTAGAAGAATTCCGTACAGTTGAGACTGAAATAGAAAATAGAGTCAACAACAGACCTCTGACTTATGTTACCGATGATCTGGACAATTTAGAAGTGTTAAGTCCATCTCATTTACTCCATGGCAGAAGGCTCGAACCTGTTCCTCCCATGAATGATAAAGAAATCATAAAGGATCCTACTTATTTCGAACCTGAGCAACTCAGACGTAAATTCAAACACCTTAATAAAGTGATTGAACGTTGGGAGAAAATTTGGCGAGAAGACTATCTCACCTCATTGAGAGAACACTTCTATGGAGTTGGTGTTCCTGAAAATCATAAGTCCTTAAGACCTGGTGACATAGTGATTATTGACAATGATGGTCAGAGGTCCCAATAGCCACTTGAAAAAATTGTGACCATATGTCCTGATGCAAATGGAATCATCAGGACAGTTGATGTTTTAAGCAAAGGTGTAGTGAATAAGCGGACAATAAATAAACTAGTGCCATTACAATTACACAGTGTTGAAAACAAAATTAGTGATTCTCCAGAAACCACACAGACTAAAGCTGTTCAGAAAAGACAAGCAGCAGTGGTGGTGAGTGAGAAAATTAAATTAATGTTAAGTGATGAATAGTTCACCTGCAGCGAACCTCCGCCGCCCCCCAGTGTGGAGAAATTTTCTCCAGGAGGGGGGTATCAGCCCCCTTCAGCCCCTTTCAGCCCCTTTCAGCCCGGAGGGGCCCAGCCCTCTCAGAAGGGGCAAGCGTCTTGTTTACTGCTACAGTGAGTAATTGATCACAGATGCCATACGAGTATGCGACGTGGTCAAGCGACCGTTGCTCCTTGCAGTCCAGTGTTGCAGAGTGTATTTTAATAAGAGACAGTACATCTCTTACTTTAGCAGGACAATTAAGGAAAATCCTGCTCCCACTTTATTACCATGGTAGAGATAGTGTATATTGTTGTCTATGCTTAAGACAGCAAGAATCAAACATTCTGCTTTGCTTCATCGAGGAAGTGGCAAGGAAGCAAAAGTACTAGGTCAGCTTTTCCTATGTGCAAGGGGAATAACGGCTTGGGGTGCTGTGGCGTCTTCAGATTACTTTTGACTTTACTGAGAGTGACACTGACGCCAGGATAACCAACAAAGAACGATCTGTGCGTTAGTGTGAACAAAGTATCTCATAAAACACAATAAACACTTAAGAGAAGTGTGATCAGCTTCTTTAGTGATAAGACTGTGAACAATAAAAACAAATCTTGTGGAACACAGTGTACCAGTGTGTGCATTTCTAGACTATGGAAGACGTGGACATCCAAGGACACTTCAGCTTCTATCAAGTCACCGATATCTGTCGAAGGTGTGAAGAACACCATAGCTCATGCTACAAGAGCAAGGTAGGTTACGAATTTCTTGTAGTATGGGGGACTGCGCAGTTCTTGAGTCACGAGGAGTTTGTGATCAACCTATAGTCGGCAGTAAGGTGCGGACTTTTGAGTCCAAACAAGTAG
Organism: Cherax quadricarinatus; assembly: GCF_038502225.1. Classification (NCBI taxonomy): domain Eukaryota; kingdom Metazoa; phylum Arthropoda; class Malacostraca; order Decapoda; family Parastacidae; genus Cherax; species Cherax quadricarinatus. The sequence continues at coordinate 1,128,810 of NC_091334.1, read as the reverse complement.
GTAATTTGTCAGCCATCAGTGAATGAAATATGCTGACATAACGCCCCCTAGGGGTAATTTATAATCTTACAAATTATAAATCTTTACAGCCTGTTGAGAGATGACTTCGACAGCTTCTCAAGACCTCGTCTGCAGGGGCGGCTGTGCAGGCGATGAGTTGTCTTTCTAAGTTAAGTACAAACTCTTTAAACTTAACTGGTAATGCCATTTCTCAACACCTATACACATACACTGTAATAAGTAGAAGAATATACACCACCAATATAATTTCAATTATTAATGTTAACAACCATGAAATACAAACTTTCAAAACAACATTGAATAACGTGAAGTTCACGCTCAAAATACAAGATAATACACCACATGCTACATTAGCAGTACAATACTAGGCTACGTAAATATTTTAAAGAACCCAAGACTAGGACATGAATAAGTATTATCCAAATGGTTCATCATGATTTTAGTAAGTATAACAACACCAAACTCCTTATAACATCTAACACGCCACATACAAACTTACCAAAACGAAACAAACATTCCCACAAGACTGTACTATCACTGTGCCTTCTAGCACGTGCCTAACTAGTATTACATACAATATATATACAAAAAATATTAATTTAGAGAACTAATCCTTATCCAAACATGTTTACATAATAGGTAATTACTTCAAAACTGATGCAGGAACACATTACAAAAATGGCAAAAAATAATTCAGTGCTTCAAGGAACCATAGCAAGGAACCCTCTCAAGGAACCCTCTCAAGAAAAGTTAAAATTCAATTGCAAAACCAGCACAAGCGGAACATAATACGCTACCAAAGAAAATACACATGTTATATAATTTATAGGTTATATATTAATAAATGTTATATATTGAAACTGCTATTTACACCTTCCCCATCAAGGGAACTAAGCTAAACTAATCTTTCACAACCTCTCATCTAGTCCCACACGAGTACCTCCAATTGCACCCAACCACCCATCACTGCACACCTAAGGAGGTGAGCCCGTTGAATACCCCTGAACTCCCCCCCCCCTTTTACCAACCTACTCACCCCGGCAGTTAAAGCCCCTTATAACGCCAATAAATTCCCTATTGTTAGTCCTCTATAACCCTCAGAAAAAACCTCATCCCACCTTTTCCCGGAAATGTCTCTATTGCGACACAAAGTTCGATAAAACGTCGCCGGCAAAGTCCTTCTCAGCACATCACCCTTCTTCCCCCTCATACCCCACAAAACACATATGTAGTCCACGATTACATATGCTAAACCCCTTACCACACCCTCATCCACACCACTCATATCAAGACTCAATGCTCGCAATACCAACACACCTTGACCCCCACCCTCACCACTACCTTACTCATCCATACCCTGATGCACCCCAAACCTTCACAAAAATAGACATGATACGCAGTCTCTTCCCCACTGCATCTGCCACACCCCCCACCCTCGATAACCCTCCTATCTCAGAGCATCGCTCCCGTTGGCAAAATCCCATGCAGGAAACGATACATAACCTCACGCATCCTAGGTCGTATCCTTAATTTACTAAATCTTCGCCATGTTACATCCCATGCATACATGGGGTAGATCCCTTCAACCGGCGCCACTACATGTCCCTCTAACAATTTACACAAAGTTCCCACCTTTACTTTTCCCGGGGCACAAATTGACACAGACACACACACAGATTCTGCTTTTGACTCTCGCCCTGGCAGGTCATAGCAGCTCTCCTTACTTACTCTGTCTCCCTACGATCCCCGTTGGGGAGGGGAACCTTTACCAGCGTCGTCTTCGCCTTGACTTGCATGATGAGCTATGCAAATCGTGTAAAGATCAAGCCAAAAAGTGGTACCGTTGATGATTCAACGAAGCTTGCTCTTGCCACTGTTGTGCAGAAAGAATTGCAAGTGAAATTCAATGCTATTTTGTCACTGAAAGAAACATTCATTGTTATATGTCACGATGATGGTGAAGCAGAGAAGTTACTCACCACAGAAGCCACCACTACTCTTACTGCTCAAGGATTTACTGTTACATCCTCTCCTGCCCTCAGGGCAAGAAAATCAGTATTCCTAAAAAACTGGACAAGATTCTGACTTCTCAATCAATTGCTGAACTCAAGTCATCCATTGAAACGCAAAATACTTGGGCTACTTTTGATAGCATTACCAAAATCCCGAATGCATCGTCTATGCTCAAGGTCACCTTCACCGACGTGAACATGGCTGCAACTGCTTTGAACGAAGGTTTGGCTGTCTACTACTACTACATCAGTCCCACCTACATTGAAGCAGAGAGATACCACTACATACAACATTGCTGGAACTGTTATTCATACCATCACACCACCAAAGCATGTCCAGCAAAAGACAAGAAGTTCTGCATTACATGTGGTAGTGAGGGACACACCTTCAGTTCCTGTACCGCCGCTGCTCCAACACAACCAGCATGTTTAAACTGCAAAAGTAATGATCACCATACACTGGCAGCAAAATGTCCTACAAGAAAGGATATTATGAAGAAAACACAAGATGCTGCAAAGAAAAAACCTACTAACAACACACCAACGTATGCAGCAATTGCAAAGTTACAAGCAGACACTACAAAATTACTTCAAGCATCTACTCAGCCCGCCTCCACCACAATCACTCCTGAAGATTGAAACACTTATGCAGCATATGGGAATCTTTATTCAGGAAACGTTTCGCCACACAGTGGCTTCATCAGTCCAATACAAAGAGGAAGGCGTAAGGAGAGGAGGAGAATGAGGTAATCAGTCCCTCAACCTGGAGTCGATGTGTTCAGTCCATCAATCTTGTAGAATGTACAGTATAGGGCCGTAGACGTGGCTTATATACTGTAGTGAGGTGACGTGAAGCAGATGGAGGCGGGGTCATAGTGGTACCATCCACTAGTCGAAGTAGGTCTTCGTCCAAAGGTTGAACAAGTGTTGAAGAATTCTTTGTAACAAGATCCCATGATGCTGCAGTGTCTGACAGTTGTGATGAATGGTTTGAAAAAACCGACAAGTTGAAGATTGAAACACTTATGCAGCATATGGGAATCTTTATTCAGGAAACGTTTCGCCACACATTCTCCTCCTCTCCTTACACCTTCCTCTTTGTATTGGACTGATGAAGCCACTGTGTGGCGAAACGTTTCCTGAATAAAGATTCCCATATGCTGCATAAGTGTTTCAATCTTCAACTTGTCGGTTTTTTCAAACCATTCATCACAATCACTCCTAAAACATGTGACGTAACGAAGATCCACTATTGCTTACTATACGCTCACATGCAGAACACGGCTGTACCTGGAACCTTTAATTCTACTATCAACGAGTTGTTTGCATTAAATAACATGCCATCATTTATATTTCCAGCATCTCCACCTTCTGAAGAAATTCTAAAATTCACCAAGGACTTAATCAACACCTCAGCTCCAGTAGCTCCAACACCACCAACAACTAGTGACGTCATTCCAACAACGTCCAATGAGAAGCCTTCACCGCCACCACTCCTCATTGAAACCGACCAATCAGAAGCCTTATCACCAGAAACATCTTCCTATTCGTCTACTGAAGATGACAACGAATATTCACTTCCTCCTTCAACAATATTTAACAAGAAAGGAAAAACAGCAAAAAAATCAACATCTCACAACTCTCAACATGATAAAGATGATATTAAAAAATATACTTCATGGACTGGAATCAACTTCTACACTACAGAAAAATATCATCAAGACATGCCGCTTCATGAGCTTTATTCTCAACTCATCGAAAAGACAGTCAAGTTTACCATCGATTCTTCCTGCTCAGCTGGAACTCTTCGAACTCTTTCTACTATTCTGAAGGCCATTGTAGACCAACTAGAAGATTCCAGCCAAAAACACTTGCTGACACGTATAAATTTGCTCTCTCTACAACGTTTTAAACGTCTTGAAAACGGAACTGAATCGTAAAACAACGCCATGACTCCAGGTAAACACCAAACCTCTATGAACTGACCAATCAACGATGAGCTCCTTCCATATCTCCTGCAGCCGCCCAGCAGGATGCAGCCAGCACCTGCTGAGTTCCTGTTGCCTTCTACATCGTTTTCGTCAGTATTTCTGAAATACAACTCCTTCTTACGACAGCTCTCGTCGTCCTCGATTCGATTTGACTTTTCCCGGTTCCCTGGCTAACACTAAGGCACGTAACACTGTTTCACATTCCTTCATTTCCGCCCCTCCATACCATTTCCTCAGGTAAGCATGTACCTTATCTAGCTGCCCCCCCTCCATCCACCTGCACTCATCACTTCCCTCTTAATAAACACACATTTCACGTGCTTTCTCAAGTCCAACAAACCCAATCCTCCCCTACATATCGGTAATGTCACTACCTCCCTTCACAACCAGTTGAACCCTGAACCCCACAAAAAATTGAACATCATTCTAAGAATACTCGTGATCGCCGTTCCTGTTAACGGCATCACAGCCGAAACAAACCAGACTTTACTATATAGTAATACATTGATGACAATTGCACGTTGCCTAAGGGTTAAATGGTGAGGTCGCAGCATTCCCAAACGTCGTTGCACCTGTTCCACAATCCTATTCGAATTGTTAACCCTGGCAGCACTCAGGTCAGCCTCATACATGACACCGCAGATTTTCAGACTCCCGGTCCGCCGCTGCACAACATCACATCCCCATTCTTATCTCCCTGCCCACTCTCCCAGCCCCATTATCATTGACTTTTCCAGATTTACCTTCATCCCAGTAGTTCTCCCAAAATTGTGTACAACTTCCCCAAAAAAGTCCTAACCGTGTCTCCTCACTCACCAAAATAGTTGTATCATCAACATAGCCCACCAAACCAGGCCAAGGCTTCTGCTCACCATCCCCCTCTGTCCTTAGACGATCCTCCACCATCCTACAAAAGGGATCCTGAACACATGCAAACAATAGTTGTGATAATGGACATCCCTGCCGAAGACCCCACTCCATGTTGACTCCCTCCCCCACACACCCATTGATTTGCACCCTTACCTTCGCGTTTGAGTACAACATATCCACCCACCCCACTATTTCTTCGCTAAACCCCTGTCGTAGGAGAATATCCCTCAAAGCCTTTCTTTCCACCCTGTCATAAATCCCTTGCCAGTCCAACGTCACCAACGCCCCTCTTCCCGTTTCCATGTCCTTCAGGAACCCTTTTATGATCCCGTGGCCCTCGCCCATTGACCTACCAGGTAACCCAAACTGAGACTCAAACACGACCCTCCCCACAACACATTCAAGCCGATTCCCAAGAATTTTCGTGAACAATTTATAATCAGCACAAAGCAACGAAATGGCTCAGTAATCCCGAAGGGTACTCTGCAGTTTACCCTTCGGGACCAACACCACCACCGCCATTGCCTGCGATTCTCCCATCTTACCTCCTTCTTTCATGGCATTCATTAACCCTACTAGGAAACCCCTAAGCAGACCCCAGTTCTGTACATAAAATTCGCTTGGTAAACCATCAATCCCGGGTGCCTTTCCCTTCTTCATGTCCATAAGGGCTCTCCATATTTCCTCCTCCTCAATGACCCCACCCAGTGCCTACCGATCACTCCTCCCCAGTTTGCACGGCACATACACACATACCTGCCCAAGAACCTCGCCATCCACCCCACTACTTTTCCCGTATTCCTCAAACCATCTATCTGCAAATGCACTCATCCCCGTGGTTTCCCATAATACCTGACCCTCTCTAAAACCCCCCACCGAAGAAATGACTTGCAATCCCGGTATTGTAGTCGTTCGCTGTCGTACCTTCTGTCCTCGCAGCACACAAGCCGATGGTTTGTTGCCCCAGAGTACTTCGTCCAACCCCACCTGTACCCGTACCACTGCAAAACGCTCTTCTTGCAAAGTCCTTATCCTGTCCTTCAACATGTGTATATCCTCCACTGGGTACACCCCGGCAACCGCCCCCCCTCTCGTAACAATACTGCAATTGATTAATGGGTTTGCCCTCCCTCACATAAAATTGAGATATTCTTACCTTAGCCACACTATCCCACCATCCTACCACATCCTCCTCAGTCCTTCTGTCTGCACAGAGCTGTTCCCAAAATACTGCAAAACCATCCACTCTCTCCCTATTCCCCAAAACCATCGTGTTCAGTTTCCAATAACTTCCCTGCCTACGAGCCCTATGATTGGAAGACACCATCTCAATAGTTTTAAAAGACTCTACCAAAACCCTCTGTGATAAATATAACCTGTTCAAACGAGCCGCATATCCCAGTCTTGTAAACGTATGTTCCACCTCCCACAGACCTCTCCCGAAAGCATCACGTAGCTGAAGATCTCTAAGCAGGCCCCCAAGTCTGAAGAAAAATATCCCGCTCCTCTGGGTTCCACGTCTGCCCTCTTAACTACACAATTCCAATCCCCCCACAATCGCCACAGACGGTAACGTGCGTAGGTAGTACTCCTCTCGCACAAAATCCATCTTTACTTTCACGTCACTTTCTGATACACACAAACGCCACTCTTTCTCCCATCCACCATTCTTCCACACGTAATACTCTCCCACCTCTTCCCTCTTTCCTGTGCAATGCAAACGGGCTCGCCTCCCTGATCAACACACCCACTACTCCTTTTAAACGCTCAGACGGCAACACATAAGCCTGATACCCAGGCACCACTAATTCACAACCAAGCTTAAAATTGTGCTCCTGCACAAAAGCTATGTCAACCTTGTACCTATTCAAAAACATCCTGAAGCACTCACGTTTAACACCATCACACAGACCATTAATGTTTATTGTTACACACCTGAGGCCGGTTTAAGGTTTCCCTCCCCGCCTTATGTCCCCTTTCAGACCATTCCCCTGGGCTTTGCCTTTGCCACATACTCCACCCTCCTTCCCAACCATCCCCCCCTTCTGTTGTGGCCCTCTCGTAGAGTCACTCTGGGTACCATAACCCCATGTCTTTTTCCCTGGCCTTTGCGCGGGCGTCAGAACATCGTCCGAAACTGACGCTGCTGCCCTTTTCCTTGTAGCTCCTTCAGTTTCCATATCTGAGTCCTGGGAGCCAGCACAATGGACTTCCACATCTACCACCCTTAATCCGCCTCCATGTCCTTCCATGGCACTTGCACTGTCCATCACAGGTGCCACCTGATCCTCCCCCCTCCCGCACGCACCTTCTGCCACGATTCCAGGTTCCTGCTCGCTGTGACTCTCCACCTCCGTAGACTGTAACATAGCCTGTATCACCGTCCCCAACTCCTCCTCAATAGCTTTCACTGCTGCACCCACCTGCAATTATTATTATTATTATAATCAAAAAGAAGCGCTAAGCCACAAGGGCTATACAGCGCTGCAGGGTAGGGAAGGAAGCAAGGGAATTGGATGGCAGAAGGGAGGGGGGATGATCAGCAGGTTACAGAAAACAGCGGGGCAGGGGATAGTACGGGGGTAGAGGGTAGCAAGAGATTGAAGTAGAAAGGGCTGAAGGTATCAGAATTTGTGAAGTAAGTCAGTTGTTGTCAAAAAGTCAATGAGAGAGTCCGGATGAAAGGTGGGTCCATCAGCGAGAAGGGAAGGTAAAGAGAGAGCAGCGGAGCGAAGACGACGACAGAGGTAAATTCTGCGTGCTCGTTGATAAAGTGGGCAGTCCAACAGAATGTGGCTGACTGATAATGGAGCTTGGCAATTCTCACAGAGAGGAGCAAGACGCCTCTCCATGAGATATCCATGAGTAAGACGAGTATGGCCAATGCGAAGACGGGAGAGAGTAGTCTCCCAACCTCGACACTGGTGATAAGAAGACGGCCAGTAACCTATACTCGGTTTAATAGATTGAAGTTTGTTGCCGAGCATAGTAGACCAACGTTGTTGCCAACGGGTGTGAAGGTGGGAAGATATTGCAGTAAAATAGTCCGTAAATGGAATACCTCTATAAGAAACTGGTAGGTCATGTACTGCTGACCGCGCAGCAGTGTCTGCCTGTTCATTGCCCTGTACGTCAACATGACCAGGGACCCAACAAAAAACAATATCTTTATGCTTGGTAAAGATGCGGCGTAGCCAAAGTTGGATACGGAGGACTAAGGGGTGAGGTGTATCAAATTTTTGTATAGCCTGTAAAGCACTAAGGGAGTCTGAGACAACCACAAATGATGACACAGGCATAGATGCAATACGGATAAGTGCTGTAAGGATGGCATATAATTCAGCAGTAAAAATACTAGCCGAAGATAGTAAATGCCCTTGTACGACGCTGTCCGGAAACACTGCTGCGAATCCTACGCCGTCAGAAGACTTAGAGCCATCTGTGTACACAGCAATGGCATGAGAATGAGAGTGAAAGTGGTCAAGAAAAAGAGAGCGGGAAGCGACCGTAGACAGTTGGGCTTTCGAGCAAGGGAGGGAGAAAGAACAGACTCGAACAGCTGGAACTTCCCAGGGGGGTAGGGAAAAGTGAGATGCTACATGTACATAGAAAGGTGGTAGTTGAAGAGAAGACAAGAGCGAATGAAGGCGAAGAGAGAAGGGACGGAGTAAACAGGGGCGGCGAACAAATAAAGAATGTCTACTAATATCAGTGACCATTCTATAAATGGAAGGATTGCGGAGATCATGAGAGCGTACATAGTAGCGCAGGCAATGGGCATCACGGCGATCGGATAAGGATGGAACGTTCGCTTCTGCATAGAGGCTCTCGACAGGGGAAGAGCGAAAAGCACCAAGGCATAAACGTAATCCTTGGTGATGAATGGGGTTAAGGCTAGAGAGAGTAGCAGGAGATGCCGCTGAATAGATCTGGTCACCATAATCAAGTTTCGATAAAATAAGGGTGGAATGTAGGCGAAGGAGGGTTCGACGATCAGCTCCCCATGAAAGATGAGCAAGGGTTTTAAGAAGGTTCAGCCGGCTGTGACAAGTTGCCTTCAGAGAGGTAATGTGAGGTTTCCAGGATAACCTACGATCAAAGAGGAGGCCCAGAAACTTGACTGTATCACGTTCAGGGATACGGGAGCCATAGAGGTACAAAGGATGATCGGAGATGACAGAGCGTCTAGTGAAAGTGATTTGGTGGGTTTTAGTGCTGGAAAATTTAAACCCACGTGTGGTGGCCCAATTGGAAACACGGTCGACTGCATGTTGGAGAGAAACTGTAATGAGGTGACAGTCAGCGCCTGCACAGGCAATAGCGAAGTCATCAACATAGAGTGATGACCAAATATTTGATGGAAGACTAGAGGCCAAATCATTAATAGCAAGGAGAAAAAGTGTTGTGCTCAGAACACATCCCTGGGGGACACCTTCAGCTTGGATAAAGTCCGGGGAGAGCACATTATTAACCCGAACACGGAAATGCCTGTCAGTTAAAAAGTTCTTAAGGAAGGATGGTAGATTGCCTCGAAGGCCTAAGGAGTGGGCTTGGGCTAAAATATTATACCTCCAAGTTGTGTCATATGCCTTCTCAAGGTCAAAAAATATGGCAATAACTGAGTGGTTATTCGCAAAGGCATTACGAACATACGTATCCAAGCGTAGTAAGGGGTCTATGGTAGAACGTCCCTTACGAAAGCCATATTGACGAGTGGAGAGACTGTTGTGTGTCTCTAAATACCACACTAAACGTCTATTTACTAGGCGTTCCATTACTTTGCAAACTGCACTGGTAAGAGCAATGGGACGATAGTGGGAGGTTTCATGTCCCGTAGTGCCTGGTTTGCGGAAAGGGAGAACAATGGCGGATTTCCACAGCTGTGGAAGAACTCCTTGTGACCAAATAAGATTGTAAAGGCGTAATAGGACTGCAAGGGCTGACTGATGTAAATGTTGTAGCATACGAATATGAATGTCGTCGGGCCCAGCTGCCGATGATCGACAAGCTGAGAGTGTTGCCTCCAGTTCTTGAAGTGTAAAAGGCACATTATACTGTTCTTCTCTGAGAGAAGAAAAGTCCAAGGGTGCTAACTCTCTGGCAGACTTTGAGGAAAGAAATGAGGGGCATAGATGGAGTCCCTGAGAAATACGGACCAGATGATTGCCAATTTCATTGGCAACATCTAGTGGGTTTGCTATATCAACACCGGCAACCCGCAGAACAGGAGCCGGGTCAGGAGAATATTTACCACTCAGTTTTCGTACTTTTTTCCAGACTGCACTCATAGAGGAAGCAGAGGTGATGGTGGAGACATAATCTCGCCAGCAAGTGCGTTTAGCATCACGGATGACACGGCGAGCGATCGCACGCTTCTGTTTAAAATCAAGGAGTCGCTCTGTGGTTCTATTGTACCGGTACCTGCCCCATGCAGCGCGTTTCAAACGTACTGCACGAGCACAAGCAGGAGACCACCAAGGCACGCATTTCTGAGAATGCCTGCCCGAAGTTTGGGGTATAGAATGAGAAGCTGCGGTGAAAACGGAGGACGAGAAGAGGTGTAAAAGCTCATCGATGGAGGACGAAGAAGGAACCTCTTTAAAAACAGTTAGGTGTGAGTAAAGGTTCCAATTTGCCCGATTAAATTGCCAGCGTGGGGTGCGAAGAGGTGGCGAATATGAAGGGGAAGTAAGAATGATTGGGAAATGATCACTGTCATGTAAGTCCGGGAGAACAGACCAAGTGAAGTCTAATGCGGCGGAGGAAGAGCAGACTGAGAGATCGATGCAAGAGAGAGTATGAGTCCGAGGATCAAAATGGGTGTGAGTACCTGTATTTAAAACATGGAGGGGGTGGGTGGCAAGAAAAGCCTCTAACTGAATTCCACGGGAATCACAGTGAGACCCCCCCCAGAGGAAATGGTGGGCATTAAAATCACCAAGTAACAGAATCGGTGGCGGTAATGACGAAACAAGGAAGGCAAAATCCGGAATAGATAATGCCCGAGAAGGAGAGAGATATAAAGAACAGAGCGTATACCACCTATGTAAGTGGATACGGGCTGCTGTGTAATGCAGCGAAGTATGAACAAATAGCTGATGGTACGGAATATCAGTGCGGAGAAGAAGGGCACTTTCATTAAAGGTCCCATCAGGAAAAGGATCTGAAGAATACAATAAATTATAGCCTGAGATGTGAGAAATAACAGCAGAGTGTAATTTTGGTTCCTGTAAGCAAACACCAACAGGGGCAAACTGGGAGAGTAACATCTGAAGCTCACCCCGATTACCCCTGAGGCCGCGTATATTCCACTGTAAATAGGCCATGATTGGCAATGATAAAGATACTTGAAATCCGCAGGTAAGGGTTCCTACGGACTAGAAGGGTTAGAAAAGTCCACATGCGGAGGCAGTGGAAAACGTTCAAGCAGCGAAGGAACGGTGCGCTGTGAAGAAAGGAGTTGCGCAGATGGAGCAGAGGAGAGAGAAAGAGCGGAAGGTGGATCAGTGTCCATTGATGGTTTGGTCTCTGCAATATATTCAGAGATTGCTTCAAGTGTTTCGGAATTCAGAGATGTCGTATGGGAGACAATATTGGGAATGGTAGGGGGAGGATGAGTAAAGATTGGAACTGTATTGGACTGTACCAAGGTAGGGGGGGGGGCGAAAGGGTGGAGGGAACTGGAGAAGCGTGGCAGGGGACAGAAGAGGCAGGAACCTGGGAGGTGGCAGAAGAGGAAGAAACTTGGGAGGGAACAGGGGAGGAAGGTACAGTACGAGGAGGAGGGTGAACCTCTACACTTGTAACTGAGCCAGTGAGAGGGGAAGAACCAGGGACAGAGACAGGGAGGGTAAAATGAGGAGGTGGAAGATGGGTAGGAGGTGTTAACGGACCTTTTTTTGACTTTTGAGAAGTAGAGGGACGATTGGGAGGAGGTGTCGTACGAGGTCTCGTCGATACTGAGGCTTGTGAGAGAGAACTCGAAGAAGCGAGATTAGACTGAGGCGTTGAAGTAGGGACGTCTGAGCCGAGGACAGCAAAAGGATTAGATACAGGAGTGATTATGGGAGAGGTAACCACAGAGGTGGGTGTAGAAGATGGGATACCAGAAGTGGGGGGACGTTTTGAAACACGGGAATAAGAAACACGTGGGAGTCTCCCTTGGAGGCGGAGATGAGAAACTGCCATGGCATAAGGGAGACCTTCTGTCTCTTTGAGGTAACGGATTTCCCGCTCGTTTAAATAGACCTGACAACGGCGAGAGTACGAAGGGTGAGCCTCATGACAGTTAAGGCAAGAGGGAGATCGATTGCAAGACGTATTAGAATGGTCATCGGCACCACAGACTGGGCATTCGGCGATAGATCTGCAATATTTCGCTGGATGGCCAAATCGCCAGCAATTTCTACACTGTTGTGGTGTAGGGATCACCTTTCGAACTTGTAACCGATGTCCTGCTATATAAACTGAGGATGGGAGTTCTCGGCTGTCAAAAGTTAAACGAGCCACATTGCTAGGGTATCGTCTCCGCCCACGGGCAGGAAGAACGTAAGTGTCTACCTTGAGGATTGGGAGATCTTGGAGTTCCAGCTGTTCTAGAATGTCAGTGCCACATGTCTGGAAATTTTGTTGAACTATGGTATGGGGCAGAATGACGGTACCACTACAAGAATTGAGGGAATGATGTTTTTCAAGAGTGACAGGAACAGTATCGATATGGGAAAGACGAGAGAGCTCATGAGCCTGGGTAGCATTCTGTACGGTAATGATGCGCGTACCGCTCTTAAGAGCATGAAAAGAAATATCTTTACCAACATGGCGTAGGAGTGCCTTGCCAATACTATGGTCAGAAAGATAGGCAGTAGAGGAAGTTGGTCGTAAAGTGAAGAATTTAGTCCATTGTTCAGTCTGAAACTGAGCGTGGAAAGGTAGTGAAGGACGTGTCGATCGTTTCTGAGAAGAACGAGAAGGTGGAGAAGTATCATCAGCAGGTAATTGTCGTTGGCGTTTAGGCGTGGGACCAGAGTTGGTCCGACGTGGAACGGGTCGGCGATTTGAAAATTGCCGCACCGTAGAGGGAGAGGCCGGAAGCATAGTCAGAGGAGAGCGAAGGTCCGATAAATCGAAGGAGTCAGTCGAGGCCTCAGTACCTGAAGCGGGTGAGGAAACAGCACCGGCAATAGGTACAGAGGCATGAGGAATGTCTGAAGAGTGGTCCAAAGACGAGGCGGGGTCAGAACGGGGTGCGGTATCAAGAAGGGGCCCGGGGGTACCAGGTTCATGGACTAGGGCTGCCATGGTTAGGTTACTTCTTTCTTTTTGTTTTTAAGAAAAAAAAAGAAAGAAGAAAAGAAAATAAAAATAAAAAAAAGAATAAAAAAAGGGGGGACCGGGGAGGGATAGTTCCTAGGAGGAATGAAAGGGCCAGAAATCTCCCTCCGCGCCCAAGAGGACCTCAGCACCGCAAGTAGCGCAGATGCAGCATGGAACCCGTGCCATACCCTACCCATCATGCTAGTAAACTAACAATCCGGGATAGCAACCTCACATCTGCCGAGCTACCTCGGTGGACAAAAGAGAGGGCGGCCGGATATCCGCCACAAAGCATACCTCCTTCGGCCACCACCCCCGGAATCCGAAAGGTGGCTTCCAGAGATACACTCGTCGCCCGAAAGACACCCAAAGCTACTCCGGGATACCGGAGAGGGATCGGGACATCCCCAGGCGATCCAGATTCCACGGCAAACTACGCCACCGCTAAGAACCTCAACGGAATGGGATGGACCCCGGTATCCTTTCCCCTACCTAGGAACTAGCGCGCCTGTGGGAGAAATCCCAAAGGACAAAAAGAGGAAGGGCAAAAGGGAGGGGTGGGGAGGAGGAGGAGGAAAGGAAAAAGGGGAGGATGGGGAGGATGGGATAGGGGAGGGGAGATTGGGGGGTAATTAGGTTCGGTCTGAGGAAGAAGACCGATAGGTCTAATTCCTCAGACCAAGAGCCTCTTCACCACGCCAAGGAGCCCCCCTTGAAGAGGTACATTGTCTGCATCGCTATTGGGCCGTGCAGGCCTCCTGCGCAAACGCACTTCAGTTCCCTGACTACAGTAGTGTGAGGTGGTGCTTGTCGCGCCTCTGTCGTCAGCCCAGGAGAACTACCATTAGTCAACATGGCGTTCAGTTACAGACGCAGGATTAACACTGTCGGTGTTGAACTTCTCAGTGGGGCAATAACGCCAGCTTCAGCCCAGGTTTTACTACCTAAAATCATCAAAGACACGTATGGCATTCAGGATGGCGAGTTGTACGGAGTAGCATTGAACGGAGCATGTAGATTTTTTGTGAAACTGCTCTCAGCAACGGTTTACGAGTCGTTGGTCAACCGTTTTCAGGATGTAAGTCTTGATACAACACCAGCTGTGCATGTGAGGATGATCGATGTATCCAGACATTATACATGGATTAAACTGCGTAATGTCCCCTTTGAGGCTGATGAGACAGATATCAGAAAAGTTTTTGAGGAATACGGAACTGTTCATTTGGCCCAGCATGGTAAGTGGGTGACGGGTGCCTACACAGGTATGCCGGAGGGCACTTTTAACCTAAAAATGACATTGCGACACCCCATACCGTCTTACGTGTACCTAAAGGAATTCAGGACACAGGTCATGGTGTCATACGCGGGGCAAAGGCGTACATGCCGACTATGTGGGGAATATGATCACATAGCGGCGGAATGTGGGAAGCGGCAACGAGCTCCTGGCCCATGGGCGGAGACATCAGCTTCTACACCGGAGGGAGCAGGTGATGATCAACGACGTGAAGGAGGGCGTGGTCGTCTATGGAGCGAGATAGTGGATGAGGCGCATAAGGCTGGGGGAGAGGGTGAGGCCCTTGACCAGTTTCCTGGCCCAGAGACACTTCCAGTGGATCGGGTTGCGCAAAAAGTACAGGAGGAAGTGTTGGAAATTGAGGAGGAATTAGCCGAGGTTCTGAAGTCCTTGTCACCGCCTGAGGAGGTGGCTGCTCCTGGAAAGGTGGTAGAAGACGAGTTGAAGGCTGTGGTGCATCAACAACAGAACTATTCGGACGACGGAAGTGACAGCGTGACTGAGGTGTCACCGAGATCATTGCCACTGTGTACAGTGGAGGTTGAGGTACATTGTGAGGCATCCCCAGACCAAGCCATGGAGGATGCGCCTGTCACAAGAAAGAGAGCCGCTGCGTCGGATTCAGATGATGTCCTAACGCCAGCGCAGTGGACTGGGAAGCAAATATGGGCAGAAGGTGAAGGTAGTGGTGGCCATGACAGGAGGCACCGAAAGAAGGGGGGGGGGGAGAGAGGGAAGTGTGCAGGTGACAAGTGGTCCCACACGTTCTGGTGCCCATAGGAAGAGTGAAGAGAGGAGGCAGGGGTGGAAACTTTAATAGGCCTCCGGTGTATGACAGTAAACGTTAATGGTTTGTGTAATAGTGTAAAGAGAGAATGGTTTAGAATGTTTCTGAATAAATTTAGAGTGGATGTTGTGTTCCTTCAGGAGCATAATTTTAAGGAGGGTAGGGTGTTGGAGATGGAGGGGTTTCGAGTGGTAACCCTGCCATCTGCCCGTTTGAAAGGAGGGGTGGGTATATTAATCAGGGAGGTGAGCCCGTTTGTTTTGCAGAGAAGTGAGGGGGGGAGGGGGAAGGGTGTTGCGCATAGATGGTTTGTGGATGGGAAAACGTGTGGCCTTTATTAGCGTATATGCGCCTGCAGAGAATAACGTACAGGTGAAGCAGGAGTTTGTGTGTGAGGACCTTGTGTTTTTTTCCGTGCATTACCGGAGGTGGCAATAGTAGGAGGTGATTGGAACTGCGTCATTAGGAGGGCTGATGTGGAACCGAAAGGGGCAGGTTATGTGTCGGTGGCCCTACGAGATTTATTGAGGGATATTAGGTTAAGGGACGCATTCGAGGGGGGGGGGGGCGTGGGAGACAGAGCATACATTTGTTAGGAGAGGGTATGCAGCGAGGTTAGATAGAGTGTATCTTTCTCACGGGGTTGTAGTGAGATTTTTCAAAACTGTTGAAGTAGCATGGTCGGATCATAGAGCAGTGTTGGTGGAGGTTGGGTGGGAGGAGCTTGCGGAAATATACAGGAGTTACTGGAAATTAAATGTAAGTGCATTGAGTGATGAGGAGGGGTTAGTGGGATTTTCTGTCCTATGGAAGGAGCTTAGCGAGGAGGCAAAGGGAGTGGTAGATGTCGTACAATGGTGGGATTGTGTAGCCAAGGAAAGGATTAGGAAATATTATGTGGGGGTGGGCAAACGTATAAATGATTTAAAATATGGCCTTTCAAACTATTTAGAGGACAGGTTAAGGGGCTGTTATGGGAAGGGGGCTGTGGGGGGCAACTATCCTATGGATGAAATTGTCGAGGTCAAGGGGAGACTGAGGGAGTTACAAAATGAGAGGTTTCAAGCGGTAAGGGTGCAGGCAGGGGTAGAGGAGGTGCTTTGGGGAGACAAGCCATCGGCGTGTGTGTTGAGACGTCAAAAACAAAGACAGCGGGGTACAGCTATTCCGAGGTTAGAGGTACATGAGATGGCGGGGGGTTATAGAATGGGTCAGGAGATACTAACTACGAAAGGAATGTGTGCGTATGCAGATAAATGGTATGAAGGGTATTGGACAAGTGGGAAGGTGGAGAATGTGGATTTAGAGAAGGTGTGTGAGTATGTGACGTGTAATTTAGGGAATAGTGATAGAAAGGCTTTAGGGGGGGTAATAACGGAAGAGGAAATAGAGTTGGCTTTAAGGGGAATGAGGAAGGGCAAAGCACCGGGAATAGACGGTCTCCCGGCTGAATTTTACCTCCAACATTGGGAGGTGATAAGGGGTTTCATGGGTAGGTTATTTAATCAGATGAAGGAGAAGGGTGTGATGGGGGACAAGCAAGCAACAGCAGTTGTAGTGTTGGTCCAGAAGGGTAAGGGGCAGCACACCCTCAAGGAGTACCGTGCCATATCTCTGTTATGTGCTGATTATAAGTTGTTCGCTAAAGTCTTGGGTAATCGGTTTAAATGTGTGGTAGGGAGAGTGGTTTCGAAAACGCAGTATGGTTTGCCTGGAAGGTCGATGATTGAGGGTCATGGAATACTGAGAAGTTTTGTGGAGTCAAAAGGGGGGGAGGGAGGGCGGCGTTGTTGGCCTTAGACTGGCAGGGGGCCTATGACAGGGTGGAAAGGGGAGCATTGGAAGCTATACTTAGGAGGCAGGGTTATGGGGAAGAAATAGTTAATTGGGTAACCACGTTGTACAATGGAGCTAAGATGAGGGTACAGATTAATGGATGCTTGGGGGTGGAGATTGTAATGGGTAGGGGACTTAGGCAGGGGTGTCCCATGTCACAAATGTTGTTTGCGTGCATTCAGGACCCCTTCTATAGAATGGTTGAACGTTGTGTATGTGACACGAGTGGAGGTGTGGGGGAGGTCGGGAAAGTCTGGCCTGGAATAATAGGATATGTAGACGATACAACAGTCCTGGTTCGAGAGGGGATGGCGTTGGGTGTTTTGGATGATGTTGTGCAACAGTTCGGAAATGCAACAGGGATGCAGGTAAATAGAGAGAAGTCAATGATCATGGGGTTGGGTGATGGGGTGGAGGGGGGGGGGAGATGTAACGTTGTGAGGAAACAAACGGTGTCTTTAAAAATTTGTGGTATCACCTATAAGGATGACTTGGATGCTGCTCGAGAGGAAAACTCGAATAGATTAATGGAAAGGATTCAGGGGCGTCTGGGTGCATTGCGACCTCATCATCTGACTCTCGTACAACGAGTGATTGTTATAAATGTATTATTGTATAGTAAGGTTTGGCACGTAGCAGCCGTGTTCCCATTAACAGGGACGGCGATTGTGGGAATTCTGAGACGAGTGTTCAACTTTTTGTGGGGTTCAAGGTGCGATTGGCTGAGGAGAGAGGTTGTAATGTTACCTGTGCGCCAGGGTGGGTTGGGGTTGATGGATCTGAGAAGGAGGATTAAATGTGTGTTTCTTAAATGGGAGGTTTTGCGCGAAGGTATGAGTGGAGGGCAGCTGGGAAAAATACATGATAGGTTGGGTAAGTTGTATGGTGGTGTGGAGTTGAGGGAATGTGAAACTGTTTTGAGGGCTTTGATGTTGGTTAGAGAACCCAGGAAAATTCGAGTAGGGGTTTTGTGTAGGCTGCTTGAAGAAAGGATTGTTGTACCAGTTGAGGGATTGTTCCCCATGTACGCATGGAAGAGTATTTGGTATAGGTTTAGCAAGTTGAAGTTAAAGCCTAGGGTAAGGGAGGTAACGTATCGTTTTCTGCATGGCATACTACCGTCGGGGGAGGTACTAAGAACCAGAGGGGTAATTGTGGGCGGAAGGTGTGGAATCTGTGGGGAGGATGAGACGGCGTTCCATGCAGTATACTTTTGTGGGGGACTGGAGGGTGTTAGGTATTGGTTAAGTAGGGTTGTACAGGGGGTGGGGGGCCGAGGGGTGTCGGTTCTGCGTGCACTAAGCCTAGATGTGGGAGGGTTCGATGAGAGTGTTATAAGAGCTTTGGATTATATAATAGTGGATTATATATATATATCGTGGGTGATGAGGGGGAGGGGGGATTGTGAGGTGCGGAGGCGGGTACTAGCGGTAACGGTTTATCGTACGATGTGTCGTAATAGAGAACTGTATGGGAGGAGGTGGGAGAAGGATTTTTCGGAAGGGTATAGAATGTTAACGTTAGGGTTTCTCATGAATCTACGACTTGGGCTGAGTGAGTAAGGGATGGGGTTGGGATTACATACGAGAAGGGGGACTTCAGGGGGACACAGCGGGGTCGCCTCCTGGGGAGGGGTGAGAGTAAGGTGTATGTGGGTATAGAAGGTGTAGATGTGTGGCATAAGTGTATGTAGCATGCAAGTGGGCACAGAAAACAAAGGTGATATCAAGTAATTACGTAGTAACGAATGGAGAATTCTGTGTTTGATGTGTCAGGGTCGTCATGACCTTCTTCATGTATTAAGTGTGAATGGTGTCAAGATTATAGACCCCCGGAACTCTCTCCAGTAAAGACCTTGAAGAGCTTTTGGGCTTCTGTAGAGTGTGCGTTTATAGCCTTTATTGGGCATATTTCATGTGCGATAATCGTATCGCAATGAGAGGTTATTTAAATTATGTTGTTTGTGTTTAGTGTTGGGGGTTTTAGCGAGTGTACTGACTTTATTTTAGCATTATATAATGTGCTCATCCAGTTGATGAGAGATGGAACGCTAATGACTTCCATAAATTTGTAATGCCTCGTTAAAAATTTGTAATGGGAGAGTATGGTTTAGTCTCTTACTTTATATAATGTGCTCAGCCGGTGGAAGAGGCTGTATTAATATTTAGTAATATTTATTAATATTTATTTAGTATAAGTGTGAGGCTTAGGATTTTCCTTTTTTTTCAATGTTTAAAGTGGGATTGTAGTGAGGTACGTATGTATGTTTTTAGGTAATTCTTATTGTGTAGGGGTTAATTTTGGGAAGTGCATGTATTTTATTTATATATATATATATATTTTTTTTTTCAACTGAGATTGTGATGTAGGTCATTCCTCTGATTATCTACTGTGAAGGTTGTGAACCTTTGTCATATGTCAGTCATAGTATGTTAACTATACAAATCTGAAAGGTTTATATAGTTTATATTTTATATAGTTTATATAGTTATATAGTTTATATTGTTTATATTATAGTAGTATGTTATATGGAAAAATTTGTGAGTGTATATGGGTAACCTCTTTTATGTCAATTACAATGTGTTGTTAAAACTTGTTAGTGTATGTTGTGTAGGATTGTTAGTGTATGTTGTGTAGGATTGTTAGTGTATGTTGTGTAGGATTGTTAGTGTATGTTGTGTAGGATTGTTAGTGTATGTTGTGTAGGATTGTTAGTGTATGTTGTGTAGGATTGTTAGTGTATGTTGTGTAGGATTGTTAGTGTATGTTGTGTAGGATTGTTAGTGTATGTTGTGTAGGATTGTTAGTGTATGTTGTGTAGGATTGTTAGTGTATGTTGTGTAGGATTGTTAGTGTATGTTGTGTAGGATTGTTAGTGTATGTTGTGTAGGATTGTCAGTGTATGTTGTGTAGGATTGTTAGTGTATGTTGTGTAGGATTGTTAGTGTATGTTGTGTAGGATTGTTAGTGTATGTTGTGTAGGATTGTTAGTGTATGTTGTGTAGGATTGTTAGTGTATGTTGTGTAGGATTGAGGATCCTACTGTACCCATTTTATATCTTTTTATTTAATATTAAGCTGTAAAGTTTTTAAATAAAATATAAAAAAAAATTATTACTTACACATATTTATAAAACAATGTTGAAGAGTTACCTACGTCTGTTTCACAGATATATGGAACAACGAACATTATTATAATATCACTTACCTACTTACTTGTTTAACATATATGATAAAAGAAATGTTGGGAGGTCCAGGTAACTTACCTATGAAAGTCTGACACACATATGGCAGTTTACTGGAGCAGTTGTGGTGATTGATGTCTGACGTTAACATGTTGACTGATCTACAACTTTCTGGAGGAAGCCCCCAGCTATGGACTGAAAAAAGGAGAAATCGTAGTCATAATTCAACATTTAATGATATAAAACATAGAGATATCAGTATCTTTGAGACTTTTACGTGTTTAGCGCTTCTCTTTAAATATAAACAATTTCCTCAAATTCCTCTTGAGCTGCGTTAGACCGGTATGAGGTGCGCGACGCGTGAGCGATAATAAATTTCGAAAAATTATAGAAATTTAATTAATCATATAGAAAAAATAGTTTAACTCTTCGGCAACACTCTAGTAAAAGTATCAATGTTCTACAAAATTTCTACAAGGAATTAGTCATTTATATCATGTGTGGTGACGGTGATGTGCGTAGCGTGTCTGCTCTCACCCTGTATATTTTGTTATTTTTTCCTTTTTTCTTCTCGCTATTTCTTGCATTTCTTCTCGCTATTTCTTACATGATAACCATCTGGTGGTTCACAATTACACTCACTCACCATGAAATAACTGACCTCCACATAAACTGCACCAGTGTTCAACGGGAAGACAACATGGCAGAAAACCTGATCAACTAAATCTCCAAGGAAATGACAGGTCTGTAGGACTTTTTTCTTCAGTGCCAAACGAGGAAAAGAATTGAGCCTTTAGACATGGCTGACCGGCATCCAAACAGCTGCTACTGCCAGACGTACAACTAGCGAAGTGAAATTCTCATCTTTACTGACGTTCATCTGTTGACAGTAACATCATATCTGTACCACCATCATATCACCTGTACCAGTGCTAACGAGAGGGAAACACAGGAGACATCGTCAAATCAACAATACAAAACTCCAAGGTTACAGGACGGTTATCCCTCAGTGCCAGTCGTGGGAAAAAAGTGAATAGTTAAATAGTCAAGGTTAATGTTTTAGTAGCTGACCTATATTCAGCTGACTAGTGTACAGTGAGAGAATTATAGCAGAAAAAGCCAAATATATCTATAAACTCAAGGGAAGTCAGGTTGTAGGTGGCGTTACTCCCCTCAGTGTTTTAAAAATGGCTGAGTCAGCAGAACAGGTCAGGAAAAAACAACACGACACAACCCCCGATAAACGGAATTAAGTGGGATTTGGAAGGATAAAACCATTGATTAAACCTTTCTGGTCTACCAGAATGAAAAGGAGTTAGAAGTTAATTGGTGAAGCCAGACTGTGAAGTGAGGTGGGAAGGGGAGTGTGTAATAAGGGGTTAACTGTAAGGGGTTTGTGAAGTTAAGGGAAAAGTGAGCAGTGAAGAGGATTTTGAAGAGGAAATTTTACTAGTAATTCAGTGGTGATTGCTAAAGCACATACTAAGTGTACTAGGGACTGGAAAAGAGAAATAAATATTATTGTATATGAGTAAAAGAGCGAAGAGTGAAAATGGCAGGCATTAGGGGAGTACAGGCTGCCATAATTATATTTAACTTTCTTCTTCAATTCCATGAAGAAAGAAATCAGTCATGGGGGCAGGAAAAGATGAATGGAGTAACAGCGCCCTGGACAGTAAAAGCCCAACAGTTACCATCCTACCAGAAAAGTAAATCTCACTATTGCCGCAAGGTATGGCAACACCGCATACCCAAACAAAAACAGTGGCACACAACTCTTATTGTAGCGCTCTTAAGTGGTGATATCCAAATTAATCCAGGACCTCAAACTATTGTGCAGAGGCAAAACAGACAGATAAATGACGGTGATAATGACGGTATAGAAGCTAGGAATGATAACCTTAACTCCATATGTAATGCATACATAGGTCAATGTGAGACAGTACAGCCATTATTATCTCAAACACTACCAAACAGGTGCATACACTGTACTAAAGTACGCATGAAAAACAGAAAAAGCACCTTATGTAAAATGTATAAGGGGTGGGTGCATGATGGATGTATGTACAATTATAGCAACGGTGCCAGAATTCATTTTGTGTGTAACAAATGCAATTTGGCACAGTTACCCTTTAGCAGTGATGACATTGATTTACCTAATTTTAATACAAATGACCCATTGCCATATATTGATGAATATGATTGTTTTATGAAAACAGACCTTCACTTTATTCATGTCAACGCAAGATCACTTCTTCCTAAATTGGCAGAGATTAGGATTCTAACTAACAAAATTAGGGCGGCAGTTATAACCATCTCTGAATCCTGGTTGGATGATACTGTGACTGACGACGAGGTCAAAATAGAAGGTTACAATATAAAACGCTTAGATAGGAACAGAAAGGGTGGTGGAGTATGTGCCTACATCAGAAATGACTTAGCTTACAACCCAAGACCTGATTTAAATAACAATAAACTGAAGATTCTATGGTTTGAAGTGCTGCTTCCCAAGACCAAACCCATCTTAGTAGGAACTAGTTACCGCCCTCCTACCCAGGACCAGTTCTTAGAAGACTTTTCCAGAGTCTTGTCCGGAGTTGAAAACAATTGAAAGGCAATAATACTGGGCAACTTCAATATCTGTTTTCAGCAGCAAAATAACGGGCTATGCAAAAGGTATAAGCAAATTCTAGGATTAAATAGCTACACTCAACTAATTAATACACCAACCCGGATCACACATTTCTCAGCCACCCTAATTGACCACATACTTTGTAACCGTTCTGAGAACATTAGTCAGTCAGGCGTCATTATCACAGGTCTTAGTGATCATTTCATCATTTACTGCACCAGGAAAATCACTAGGGATAGGATAGGCCTACACAGGACAATAAAAATGAGGTCAACTAGAAACTACAGTAAAGAAACACTGGTAAATAGGCTACACAATTGTGACTGGACAGTGATAACAAATTGCACGGACGTAAACGATGCCTGGGAAAAATTCAAAACAATGTTCACTACCATCCTTGATAATATTGCACCAGTTAAAGAGGTTAGGATTAAACGAAGAACTGAACCCTGGATGAATACTGAGATATTAGAAAATATGAAATTCAGAGACCAGCTGCTAAAAAGATTTAAAGCAAACAGACAGGATATTGCAGCACTAAATGAATTCCAAAGGGTGAGGAACAGAGTACAGAGACTTATAAAAGGAGCAAAGGCAAAGCACTATTGCTCAAAAATTGAAGAGTATAAGCATAACCCCAGAAAGATCTGGCAACAACTAAAACAGTTGGGGTATAGCCATAAGCCAGTAGATAGGTCTAACATAGTACTCACTATCGATAATGAGGTATGCCACGAAACATCTAAGGTGGCAAATTGCTTTAATTCCTACTACACATCTGTTGCATCAACACTAGTAAGTAAACTACCAGCTGCATCAAATACCTTTAACACAGACTCTGATAAGTTTCAAACATACTATACCAATAAAGGGGTAACCCCAAACAGTTGTCAACTAGTAAGTGTATCTCATGACTTCATTCAAAAAGAACTAAGCAGGTTAAACCCAACTAAGAGCACAGGCCCTGATGACATCCCTTCTAAGTTCCTAAAAGATGGTGCTTCTGAACTGTCAATCCCTATTGCTCACATAATAAATCTATCAATCACCACTAATACCGTACCGGAGGGGTTCAAAGAGGCCAGAGTTACTCCTGTCTTCAAGAAAAATAGTAGGTCTGATGTAAGCAACTATAGGCCTGTTAGTATACTCAGTATAATATCTAAAATTCTGGAGAGGTCGGTGCATTCTCAAGTAGTTAAGTACCTTAATGACAACAGCATTCTCCATAGCTATCAATCGGGCTTTAGACGATCCTACTCAACCGACACCTCCCTTATTAATCTGATGGATTACCTGAGAACTGAAATGTCAAAGGGGAACCTCATAGGTATGGTAACCTTAGACCTGCAAAAGGCCTTCGATACTGTCAACCACAATATATTATGTAAGAAACTTCAAGCTATCGGTATAGGTTTTGTAGACTGGTTTAAGTCCTACCTTAGCAACAGGAGACAAATAGTCAAAATCAACAAAACGGAATCAGAACCCCTGCCGATAACATGTGGAGTTCCCCAAGGTAGTATTCTGGGTCCCTTATTATTCTTATGTTATGTCAGTGATATGCCTATCAGTGTCGAGTGCAAACTCCTACTGTATGCAGATGACAGTGCTCTGTTAGTGATAGGTAAAGACCCACAAGATATTGCTAATGTTTTAACACTGGAACTGGAGTCCTGCAGCAAATGGTTAGTAGACAACAAACTATCATTACACCTAGGGAAAACTGAAGCCATTCTCTTTGGCACGAAACATAAACTGAGAAGGGTAAATAATTTTAATGTTCAGTGTAATAGGGAGCCCATCACTTTGGTTTCATCAGTAAAATATATGGGAATCCCCTTTGACCCATGCATGTCAGGAGAATTGATAGGGAACAGTGTAGTAAAGAAAGCGAATGCCAGACTGAAGTTCCTGTATAGACAAGCACAGTGTCTACCTACTGAGGCTCGCAGGACCCTATGTCTAGCCCTTATACAATGCCATATGGATTACGCTTGCTCTTCATGGTACTCTGCCTTGACAAAAAAACTGAAAGATAGACTGCAAATCACCCAGAACAAAATCGTAAGATTCATCCTGGAGCTGGGACCAAGAGAACATGTAGGCCAGGATGAATTACAGCAGTTGGATATGCTGAATGTTGGAGACAGAGTAAAACAACTGAAGCTAAATCATGTTTATAAAATTGCTCACAAACAATGTCCAGAATATCTTGCTGTCAATTTTGTCAAGGTTGGGAACCAAAGCAATCATAGTACTAGAGGGAGAGAGCACAACTTTGTAGTACCCACAGTCATTGGCCAGGCGTCAAACACCTTTTATTGTACAGCAATAAAGGAATGGAACAGACTACCCGCACATGTCAAAGCCAGTCATAGCATGAACCAGTTCAAGAAGAGTGCCAAAAGGTGTCTGATGAATGTAGCTACAGAAAGGGAGGGGAATGATTTTCTATTTTTTAGCTAACATACGTGTAAATTTGACCTTATTCCTAGTAATGACCCTCGTATTGCAGATAGTCTTAATGACCCTCGTGCTGTATAGCCCTTGTGGCTTAGCGCTTCCTTTCTGATTATAATAATAATAATGACCCTCGTGTAGTAGATAGTCTTTTTAGTATGATAATAAGATGTTATCTTCATTGTAGAATAATAAGAAAATATTATAACCTTTATATTATAATAATAAGGTAAAAGGACCCCAATGGAAATAAGTCACTCAGTCTGACTTTTTTGGGTTATCCCAGGTTCTCTACGCATATGCTGCTATGTATGATAATTCTATGTAACTGTATTTGTGTATACCTGAATAAACTTACTTACTTACTTACTTACTTAGCCTTAATACTATAATCTGTAAGGACTTAATGTTAAGAATTAATCTAAGTCTGCTCGAAATGCCTAGCCATGCTAGGTGTCCTAGTGGCCCCCCTCTGTAATTAGTATTTTATAACATGTAAACCACAAAATGCCCAAAACCTGTAAACCCCACATTGTAACCATTATAGAGAATAAACTTGAATTATTCTTTCTAATATAATAATTGATGATTTGGCATAATATAAGAGTAGGAGGAACTTATCCGTAGACTTCCAGCCAATCAGGAACCATCTGGGAACATTAGCTGACTCGGCGGAATTCTTGCTCTCCAAAGAGGCAGGATAAATCACTTCATTATTATGCTTATATCAACTCTACGGCTTATTTATCTATCAGAATTGATCTAATATGACATAATAAACACTACAAATAACATATAAACATGTTATATACTCTAGACTGAATAAAATAGGCCATATGGCAAGTGTCCACCAGCATTATGCCATATAATATCATTTCCCCTACTCACCATGTTGTATTCTTTGGCTTCGAATAAGAGAAAACGGTATTTGAGAGGCTAACTTCGCTAGAACACCAACTTTATCAGGAAAACGCCGAAACAAACTCGATTTTCGCGGAAAAAAAAAAATCGAGACGTGGGACCGGCGGGCGTTCCAGGCCAATACCTCTTCAAGGGGGGCTCCTTGGCGTGGTGAAGAGGCTCTTGGTCTGAGGAATTAGCCCTGTCGGTCTTCTTCCTCAGACCGAACCTAATTACCCCCCATTCTCCCCTCCCCTATCCCATCCTCCCCATCCTGCCCATTTTCCATTCCTCCTCCTCCTCCTCACCCCTCTCTTTTGCCCTTCCTCTTTATGGCCTTCGGGATTTCTCCCACAGGCGCGCTAGTTCCTAGGTAGGGGAAAGGACACCGGGGTCCATCCCATTCCGTTGAGGTTCTTGGCGGTGGCGTAGTTTGCCGTGGAATCTGGATTGCCTGGGGATGTCCCGATCCCTCTCCGGTATCCCGGAGTAGCTTGGGGTGTCTTTTGGGTGACGGGTGTATCTCTGGAAGCCACCTTTCGGATTCCGGGGGTGGTGGCCGAAGGAGGTATGCTTTGTGGCGGATATCCGGCCGCCCTCTCTTTTGTCCACCGAGGTCGCTCGGCAGATGTGAGGTTGCTATCCCGGATTGCTGGTTTACTGGCATGAAGGGTAGGGTATGGCACGGGTTCCATGCTGCATCTGCGCTACTAGCGGTGTTGAGGTCCTCTTGGGAGCGGAGGGAGATTTCTGGCCCTTTCATTCCTCCTGGGAACTATTCCTCCCCGCTCCCCCCTTTTTTTATTCTTTTTTTTATTTTTATTTTCTTTTCTTCTTTCTTTTTTTTTCTTAAAAACAAAAAGCAAAGGAGTAACCTAACCATGGCAGCCCTAGTCCATGAAACCACTACCCCCGGGCCCCTTCTTGATACCGCACCCCATTCTGACCCTGCCTTGTGTTTAGACCACTCTTCGGACACTCCTGATGCCCCTGTACCTCTTGCTGGTGCTGTTTCCTCACCCGCTTCAGGTACCGGGGCTTCGACTGACTCCTTCGATTTGTCTGAACTCCGCTCTCCTTTGACTATGCTTCCGGCTTCTCCCTCTACGGTACGGCAATTTTCGAATCGCCCACCCATTTCATGCCGGACCAACTCCGGTCCTACTCCTAAACGCCAACGTCAATCTCCTGATGATGCTCCTTCGTTACCTTCCCATTCTACTCGGAAAAGACCGACACGTCAAGCACTCCCTCTGTGAGGGAAAAGTAGGTGTAAGTGGGGTTAAGGTTGTTCGGGCAACCAGGAACCATTAGTTACATCGCGTGCACCCCCCCCCCTTCCTCTCTGGCGGGCTGGGGCGAAACTAGTTCCTGGTGTCCGATTTGTTAGTTTCTACTCCTGGTAATATTGACCTTACCTGGTGTGGGTTGAAGTTTGGAGAGTCACTTCACCTCCACTCTTCTCCTAATCAGGTAGGGTGATATACCAGGAGTATCACTGTTTGTTTCTTTATTTTGTTTGCTGGTTACCAGTAATGATTTTGGCATTTATCATTCTTTTCAATTCTTAAATGTTATATTATCATAACTATGGGTAACCAGTTTATTTCCTCTTATTTACCAGCTCTGTTCCTGGCGTGGTCTTCCAGGATAGACGCCAGATAAAGGAGCAAGACGTGTTAATAATACTTATTAACATTATTCTACTACTACCGGCCCTTACCTATTCTACTTGTGCTCCATCCAAGTGGTAGGAGATTCCAGAACATCGGATTGTTACCATCTGCCCAGGATAACCCACATAAATAACATCAGAGGAACTATCCAGGGCCATACCTACTCCTGCCCAACTAAAAGAAACTGAAGGCCAATTTTTTTTATTATATTTAAATTTTAAGTAAAATTCTCAAAAATCATTATTCTCATTTTTCCTAAGTTATTTCTTTATTTATTTATTTTTCCATTAATTTCTTTTGTTCAGTTGGAAGGCGTCCTACTGACACCCTCTCCACGCTCAGTTTCGGACCACACAATGGACTAAATTCTTTACTTTAAGACCAACTTCTTCTGCCTACCTTTCTGACCATAGTATTGCCAAAGCGCTCCTGCGTCATGTTGGCAGAGATATTTCATTTCACGCTCTCAAGAGCGGTACGCGCATCGTCACTGTCCAGAATGCTACCCAAGCTCATGATCTTTCTCTCCTTTCGAATATCGATACTACTCCTATCACTATTGAAAAACATCTTTCTCTCAATTCTTGTAGTGGTACTGTCATTCTGCCCCATACCATAGTCCAACAGAATTTCCAGTCATGTGGCAATGACATTTTTGAACAGCTGGAACTCCAGGATCTCCCAATCCTCAAAGTAGACACTTATGTCCTTCCTGCCCGGGGGCGGAGACGTTACCCTTGCAATGTGGCTCGTTTAACTTTTGACAGCCGAGAACTCCCGTCCTCTGTATATGTCGCGGGACATCGGTTACAAGTTCGAAAGGTGATACCTACACCGCAACAATGTAGAAATTGCTGGCGTTTTGGTCACCCAGCGAAATATTGCAGATCTATGGCCGAATGCCCAGTCTGTGGTGCCGACGACCATTCTAATACATCTTGCAGTCAACCTCCATCTTGCCTTAATTGTAATGAAGCTCACCCTTCGTACTCCCGCCGTTGCCAGGTCTACTTAAATGAACGTGAAATCCGTTGCCTCAAAGAGGCAGAAGGTCTCCCTTATGCTATGGCAGTTACTCATCTCCGCCTCCAAGGGAGACTACCCCGTGTTTCTTATTCTCGTGTTTCCAAACGTCCCCCCACTTCTGGGGTCCCATCTTCTGCAGCCTCCTCTGTTGTTACCCCTCCCATAGCCACTACGGCATCTAATCCTTTTGCTGTCCTTGGCTCTGACGTCCCGACTACAACTCAGTCTGTTCTCACATCTTCGCGTCCTTCCTCACAAGCCCCAGTATCGACAAGACCTCGTACGACACCTAATACCAATCGCCCCTCTATTCAGAAGTCCAAAAAATCCACATTGCTCAAATCTTCTTTGCCCCTTCCTTCCCTTCTTCCACCTCCACACTTTACCTTTCCAGTCTCTGTACCTAGTTCTTCCCCTCTCTCTGGCTCTATTACAAGTGTGGAGATTCACCCTCCTCCTCGTACTATGCCTTCCACCCCCGTCCCCTCCCAAGTTTCTCCCTCTTCTGTCACCTCCCAGGTTTCTGCCTCTTCTGTCCCCCCCCACACTTCATCTCCAGTCCCTTACACTTTTTCCCTCCCCCTCTACTTTGGTACAGTCCATTACTGTCCCAATCTTTACTCACCCTCCTCCTCCTATCTCCAATATGGTCTCCCATACATCTTTGAATTCAGAAACACTTGAAGCCATTTCAGAATATATTGCAGAGACTAAACCTTCAATGGACACTGATTCACTTCCTGTTCCTTCTCTTCCCTCTCCTCCATCTTCACAACCCCATTCTTCGCAACGCTCCATTCCTTCGCTACTTGAACATCTTCCAATGCCACCACACATTGACTTTTCTAACCCCTCTAGTCCGTAGGTGCCTTTACCTACAGATTCCTGATATTTTCTTCATCGCCAATCATGGCCTATTTACAGTGGAATATCCGCGGCCTCAGGGGTAATCGGGGTGAGCTTCAGATGTTGCTTTCCAGGTTTTCCCCTGTTGGTGCTTGCTTACAAGAACCAAAATTACACTCGGCTGTTTTCCAACCTCTCTCAGGCTATAATTTATTTTATTCTTCGGATCCTTTCTCAGATGGGACCTTTAATGAAAGTGCCCTTCTTCTACGCAATGATATTCCGTACTGTCAACTATTTGTCCATACCTCGCTGCATTACACTGCAGCCCGTATCCACTTGAATAAGTGGTTTACAATATGTTCTTTATATCTCTCTCCTTCTCGAGCATTTTCTATCCCAGACTTTGCCTTTCTTGTTTCATCCTTACCACCACCACTTCTGTTACTTGGTGATTTTAATGCCCACCATTTCCTCTGGGGGGGGTCTCATTGTGACTCACGTGGCATTCAGTTGGAGGCTTTTCTTGCCTCTCACCCCCTCCATGTTTTAAATACGGGTACTCCCACCCATTTTGATCCTCGTACTCATACTCTCTCTTGCATCGATCTATCAGTCTGCTCTTCCTCCACTGCACTAGACTTCACCTGGTCTGTTCTACCAGACTTACATGACAGCGATCATTTTCCGATCATTCTTACTTCTCCTTCCTATTCACCACCTTTCCGTAGCCCTCGCTGGCAATTTGATCGGGCAAATTGGGATCTTTACTCACACCTCACTGCTTTTAGTGAGGTTCCTTCTTCATCCTCCATTGATGAGCTCCTACACATCTTCTCGACATCAGTTTATACCGCAGCTTCTCATTCTATACCCCAAACCTCAGGCAGGCATTCTCAGAAGTGCGTGCCTTGGTGGTCTCCTGCTTGTGCTCGTGCAGTACGTTTGAAACGTGCTGCATGGGGCAGGTACCGGTACAATAGAACCGCTGAGAGACTTGTTGATTTTAAGCAGAAGCGTGCGATCGCTCACCGTGTCATCCGTGAAGCTAAACGCACTTGTTGGCGAGACTATGTTTCCACCATCACCTCTGCTTCTTCTATGAGTGCAGTCTGGAAAAAAGTGAGGAAATTGAGTGGTAAATACTCTCCTGACCCGGCTCCTGTTCTACGAGTCACTGGTGTTGATATAGCAAACCCTCTCGACGTTGCCATTGAACTTGGCACACATCTGGTCCGTATTTCCCGAGGGCTCCATCTATGCCCCTCGTTTCTTTTCTCAAAGTCTGCCAGAGAGTTAGTACCCTTGGACTTTTCTTCTCTCGGAGAAGAACAGTATAATGTGCCTTTTACACTTCAAGAACTGGAGGCAACGCTCTCAGCTTGCCGATCATCGGCAGCTGGGCCTGATGACATTCATATTCGTATGTTACAACATTTACATCGGTCAGCCCTTGTAGTCCTCTAACACCTCTTCAATCTTATTTGGGCACAAGGAGTTCTTCCCCAGCTGTGGAAATCTGCCATTGTTCTCCCTTTCCGCAAACCGGGTACTACAGGACATGATGCCTCCCACTATCGCCCCATCGCTCTTACTAGTGCAGTTTGCAAAGTGATGGAACGCCTCGTAAATCGACGTTTAATGTGGTATTTAGAGACTCACAACAGTCTCTCCGCTAGTCAATATGGCTTTCGTAAGGGTCGTTCTACCATAGACCCCTTACTACGCTTGGATACGTATGTTCGTAATGCCTTTGCGAATAATCACTCAGTTATTGCCATATTTTTTGACCTTGAGAAGGCATATGACCCAACTTGGAGGTATAATATTTTGGCCCAGGCCCATTCCTTAAGCCTCCGAGGCAATCTACCATCCTACCTTAAGAACTTTATAACTGACAGACATTTCCATGTTCGAGTCAATAATGTTCTTTCCCCGGACTTCGTCCAAGCTGAAGGTGTCCCTCAGGGATGTGTTCTAAGCACAACACTTTTTCTCCTTGCTATAAATGATTTGGCCTCTGTTCTTCCACCTAATATTTGGTCATCACTCTATGTTGATGACTTCGCTATTGCTTGTGCAGGCGCTGACTGTCACCTTATTGCAGTTTCTCTCCAGCATGCGGTCGACTGTGTTTCCACTTGGGCCACCACACATGGGTTTAAATTTTCAAGTACCAAAACTCACCAAATTACTTTCACTAGACGCTCTGTTATCTCCGATCATCCTTTGTATCTCTATGGCTCCCGTATCCCCGAACGTGATACAGTCAGGTTTCTAGGCCTTCTCTTTGACCGTCGGTTAACCTGGAAACCTCACATTACCTCTCTGAAGGCAACTTGTCACAGCCGGCTAAACCTTCTTAAAACCCTTGCTCATCTTTCCTGGGGAGCTGATCGTCGAACTCTGCTTCGCCTACATTCAGCCCTCGTTTTATCGAAACTCGATTATGGTGACCAGATTTATTCCGCGGCCTCTCCTGCTACTCTCTCTAGCCTTAACTCTATCCATCACCAAGGCTTACGTTTGTGCCTTGGTGCTTTTCGCTCTTCCCCTGTTGAGAGCCTCTATACAGAAGCAAATGTTCCATCCTTGTCTTATCGCCGTGATGCCCATTGCCTTCGTTACTATGTACGCTCTCACGATCTACACAATCCTTCCATTTATAGAATGGTCACCGATCTCAGTAGACATTCTTTATTCGTTCGCCGCCCCTGTTTGCTCCGTCCCTTTTCTCTTTGCCTACATTCACTCTTGTCTTCCCTTCAGTTACCACCTTTATATGTTCATGTAGCATCTCACTTTTCCCTACCCCCCTGGGAAGTTCCAGCTGTTCGGGTCTGTTCTTTCTCACTCCCTTGCTCGAAAGCTCAACTGCCTATGGTGGCTTCCCGCTCTCTTTTTCTTGATCACTTCCACTCCCATTCTCATGCCACCACTGTGTACACAGATAGCTCTAAGTCTTCAGACGGCGTCGGATTCGCAGCAGTGTTTCCGGACAGCGTCGTACGGGGGCATTTACTATCTTCAGCTAGCATTTTTACTGCTGAACTGTATGCCATTCTTGCAGCAGTTATTCGTATCGCATCTATGCCTGTGTCATCATTTGTAGTAGTCTCAGACTCCCTTAGTGCTCTACAGGCTATACGAAAATTTGATACATCTCATCCCCTAGTTCTCCGTATCCAACTTTGGCTACGCCGTATCTCTACCAAACATAAAGATATTGTTTTTTGTTGGGTCCCTGGTCATGTCGACGTACAGGGCAATGAACAGGCAGACACTGCTGCGCGGTCAGCAGTACATGACCTACCAATTTCCTATCGAGGTGTTCCATTTCTGGACTATTTTGCTACAATAGCTACCCACCTTCGCACCCGTTGGCAACAACGTTGGTCAACTCTGCTCGGTAACAAACTTCATTCTATTAAACCGAGCATAGGTTACTGGCCGTCTTCTTGTCATCAGTGCCGAGGTTGGGAGACCACTCTCTCCCACCTTCGCATTGGCCACACTCGTCTTACTCATGGGTATCTCATGGAGAGGCACCCTGTTCCTCTCTGTGAGCAGTGTCAAGTTCCAGTATCGATTAGCCACATTCTGTTAGACTGCCCTCTCTATCAACGAGCACGCAGAATTTACCTCCAACGTCGTCTTCGTTCTACTACTCTCTCTTTACCTTCCCTTCTTGCTGATGGACCCTTCTTTAATCCTGACTCTCTCATTGACTTCTTGACAACGACTGATTTACTCCACAAACTCTGATGATACTTTTCGCACTCCCCTCAGCCCTTTCTAGTTCAGTCTCTTGCTGCCCTTTACCCTTTCACCATCCACTACCCCGCTGTTATCCGTAACCTATTACTCATCCATCTCCCTTTTGTCACCTGATGCCCTCGCTTCCTTCCTGCCCTGCAGTGCTGTATAGTCCTTGTGGCTTAGCGCTTCTTTTTGATAATAATAATAATCCAGGCCAATATCTCGGAAATTATTGACTTATTTCACTTCACTGCACCTTTACTACTTAAGTGGAATAATATTCACAGAAATTGTAAAATAATGGTTCTTATTTTTAGCGATGCATATTTGGAAATATTCCAGATATTTTGGGATTTATGTGGGAGTAAAGGGCGGATATTTTACAACAATCTAAGAACTGATGAAATTAAGACACATGTGCAACATATGGGTAACTTTATTGTAAACTTTTCGCCATCCAGTGGCTTTATCAATACAAACTCCAGGACATAACTTGAAGACAGTAGGACTATATACAGAAGATGAGATAATCAGTCCCTCAACCTTGGAGTAGGTGCGAAGAGCACCGTAGTCGTGGAGATTTTGAAGCAGAAGCAAGACGCCTGACGCTTATATACTAACGTCAGGTGGAAATGGGACGTGTAGCAGACAAGGGCAGTCACTGGTAGGCGGGATTCTCCAGTGGAAGTAGGTCCTACCCAAAGAGATGGGTTAGTGTAGTAGTTGTCGTAGTCGTGAAGGTTATGTACATGTCCTCAGAATCAAGATTCCATAATCTAAGAACTAACCAACTTTATTTTTTGTGGAATAAAGACGAGATATTTAGAGGAAAGTTAGTCACCAAAAATCGTATTAGCATTGTTGTCTGAGTACCAACCATTCGTCGTGCCATTGTTGTCCGGATACGAAGTGCCCAAACAACCTTACGTCGTGCCATTGTTGTCTGGATACCAAGTACCCAAACAACCTTACGTCGTGCCATTGTTGTCTGGATACCAAGTGCCCAAACAACCTTACGTCGTGCCATTGTTGTCTGGGTACCAAGTGCCCAAACAACCTTACGTCGTGCCATTGTTGTCTGGATACCAAGTGCCCAAACAACCTTACGTCGTGCCATTGTTGTCTGGGTACCAAGTGCCCAAACAACCTTACGTCGTGCCATTGTTGTCTGGGTACCAAGTGCCCAAACAACCTTATGTCCTGCAATTGTTGTCTGGGTACCAAGTGCCCAAACAACTTTACGTCGTCCCAAATAGGCCTACCATCCTCCTAAATGTCATTTTCAGTAAATCGTTCTTCTTTCAGTTGTTGTTTGGGCTATCTTATTGACAAATATTTTCAGTAAATAGAGTAAATACTTCGTCTTGAAAGAAATCTAAACAAAAAAAACAAAACAAATTAATTTGTGTTACCGCCCCTTATCACAATGAGGTTTTTGCTTCCACAAAGAAAATAATAATTATAATAGCAATCCATTCTACATACTTTTCATAACCCTGACGGATTTAGTGCTTCCCCGTAAATATATAATTTTTAACGACACCAAAAAAAAAAAAAAAAATATTTAATATCCTAAACAGAGGAAGATGGTAATTAAAAAGACAGACGAAATTTACCAATGTCATTACTCCTTAATCGCCATGTCCCTTAAACCTTTCCTTGTCACCTTCCTTAAAACTTCCCTCACCACCTTCCTTAAATCTTTCCTCCCACCTTCCTTAAACCTTTCCTAGAAAACTCCCATTAATCTTTTCTCGGCACCTCCCATAAATCTTTCCTCGCCTCCTTCCTTAAACCTTTCCTCGCCAAGTTCCTTAAACCTAACCTCGCCACCTTCCTTAAACCTTCTCTCGCCACTTTCCTTAAATCTTTTCTTGCTACCTTCCTTAAACCATTTCTCATTACCTTCCGTAAACCTTTCCTCGACACATCCCCTAAATCTTTCTCCATCACCTTCCTTAAAAGTTTCCTTGCCACAGTCCTTAAACGTTTCCTCGTCTCCTTCCTAAAATCTTTCCTCTCCTCCTTCCTTAAACCTTTCCTCACCACTTCCTTAATCTTTCCTCGCCACCTTCCTTAAACCCTTCCTCGCCACATCCCATAAACCTTTCCTCGTCACCTCCCTTAAACCTTTCCTCGCTACTTCCCTAAAACCTTTCCTCGTCAAATTCCTTAAACCCTCCCTCGCCAACTTCCTCAACCCTTTCCTCGCCACCTATCTTAAAACATTCCTCGCCACCTTCCTTAAACCTTTCCTCGTCACCTCTATAAAACCTTTTCTCTTCACCTTCCCTAAACTTTTCCTCGTCATCTTCCTTAAAGCTTTCCACGTAAACTTCCCTAAACCTTTCACCGCCTCTGCCCTTAAATTTTTCCTCGCCACCTTCCTATGTCCTTTCCTCGTCAACTTCCTTAGATCCTTCCTCGCCACCTCCCTTAAACACTTCCTCGCCACCTTTCTATATTCTTTTCTCGCCACCTTTCTTAAAATTTTATTCGTAACATTCGTTAAACTTTGCCTCGCCATCTCCTTTAAACATTTCGTCGCCACCTTCCTGTAACCTTTCCCCCCCACCTTCCTTAAACCTTTCCTCATTATTTTCCTTAAACCTGTCTTCGCCACCACCACCTTTCTTAAACCTGTCCTCCCCACCCACCTTAAACCTTCACACGCCACCTTCCTTAAACCTTTTCTCGTCACCTTCCTTAAACCTGTCCTCCCCACCTTTCTTAAACCTTTCCACGCTACCTTCCTTAGACCTTTCCTAGCCACCTTCCCTAAACCTGTCCTCGCAACCTTCCTTAAACCTTTTCTCGTCACCTTCCTTAAACCTGTCCTCCCCACCTTTCTTAAACCTTTCCACGCTACCTTCCTTAGACCTTTCCTAGCCACCTTCCCTAAACCTGTCCTCGCAACCTTCCTTAAACCTTTCCTCGACACCTTCCTTAAACCTTTCCTAGCCTCCTTCCTTAAACCTGTCCTCGCCACCTTCCTTAAAACTTTCCTCACCACCTTCATTAAACCTTTCCTTGCTACCTTCCTTAAACCTGTCCTCGCAACCTTCCCTAAACCTTTCCTCGCAACCTTCGATGTACCTTCCCTCGCCACCTTCCTAAAACCTTTCCACGCCACCTTCCTTAAACCTTTCCTCGCCACCTTCCTTAAACTTGTGGTCGCCACCTTCCTTAAACCTTTCCTCACAACCTTAAACAAGCCTTTTCTTGCCACCTTCCTTAAACCTTTCCTCGCCACCTTTCTTTAACCTGTCGTCGCCACCTTCCTTAAAACTTTCCTCGCCACCTTCCTTATACAGGTCCTCGCCACCTTCCTTAAACCTTTCCTCAAAACCTTCGATATACCTTTTCTCGTCAACTTCCTTAAACCTTTCCTTACCACCTTCCTTAAACCTTTCATCGCCACCTTCCTTAAACCTGTCCTCGACACCTTCCTTAAGCCTTTCCTCGCCACCTTAGACATGCCTTTTCTCGCCACCTTCCTTAAACTTTTCTTTGCCGCCTTCCTTAAACCTGTCCTCGCCACCTTCCTTAAACCTTTCCTCGCAATCTTAGACAAGCCTTTCCTCGCAACCTTCCATAAACCTTTCCTCGTCACTTTCCTTAAGCCTATCCTCGCCACTTTCCTTAAATCTTTCCTCACCTCCCTCCTTAAATCTTTCCTCGCGATCTTCTTTAAAAACTTCCTCGTCACTTCCCTTAAATCTTCCCTCGCCACCTTCCTTAAACCTTTTCTTGCCACCTACCTTAAACCTGTCCTCCCCACCTTCCTTAAAAATTTCCATGCCACCTTCCTTAAAACTTTCCTTGCCACCTTCATTAAACCTTTTCTTGCTAACTTCCTTAAACCTGTCCTCGCAACCTTCCTTAAACCTTTCCTCGCCACCTTCCTTAAACCTTTTTTTGCCACCTTCCTTAAACCATTTCTCATCACCTTCCTTAAACTTTTCCTCGCCACTTCCCTCAATCTTTCCTCGACACCTTCCTTAAATCTTTCCTCGTCACTTCCCATATACCTTTCCTCGACACCTTCCTTAAACCCTTCCTCGCCACCTCCCCTAAGCCTTTCCTCGTAACCTCCATTAAACCTTTCCTCGCCACTTCCCTAAAACCTTTCCTCGTCAAATCCCATAAACCCTCCCTCGCCACCTTCCATAACCCTTTCCTCGCCACCTATCTTAAACCTTTCCTCTCCACCTACATTAAACCTTTTCTCTTCACCTTCCTTAAACCTTTAGTCGAAGCTTCACTTAAACATTTCCTCTCCACCTTCTATACACCTTTCCTCGCCACCTTCCTTAAACCTGTCCTCCCCACCTTCCTTAACCCTTTCCACGCCACCTTCTTAAAACTTTCCTCGCCACATTCATTAAACTTTCCCTTGCAACCTTCCGTAAACCTGTCGTCGCAACCCTCCTTAAACCTTTCCTCGACACCTTCCTTAAACCTTTCCTCGACACCTTCCTTAAACCTTTCCTCGCCACTTTCCTTAAGCCTGTCCTCACCACCTTCCCTAAACCTTTCCTCGCAACCTTGGATATACCTTCCCTCGCCAACTTCCTTAACTCTTTCCTCGCCACCTGTCTTAAACCTTTCATCGCCACCGTCCTTAAACCTTTCCTCGTCACCTCTTTTAAACCTTTTTTCTTCACCTTCCTTAAACCTTTCCTCATCACCTTCCTTAAACCTTTCCTCATCACCTTCCCTAAACTTTTAGTCGAAGCTTTCCATAAACCTTTCCTCGCCACCTTCCTTAAACATGTCCTCCCTACATTCCTTAAACTTTTCCACGCCACCTTCTTAAAACTTTCCTCGCCACCTTCCTGAAACCTTTCCTCGCTACCTTCCATAAACCTGTCGTCGCAACCTTCCTTAAACCTTTCCTCGACGTCTTCCTTAAACCTTTCCTCGCCACTTTCCTTAAACCTGTCCTCACCACCTTCCCTAAACCTTTCCTCCCAACCTTCGATATGCCTTTTCTTGCCACCTTCCTAAAACCTTTCCACGCCATCTTTCTTAAACCTTTCCTCGCCACCTTCCTTAAACCTTTCCTCGCCACCTTCCTTTCACCTGTCCTCGCCACCTTCCTTAAACCTTTCTTCGCCACCTTAATTAAACCAGCTGTCGCCACCTACTTTAAACCTTTCCTAAAAACCTTCGATGTACCTTTCCTCGCCAATTTCTTAAAACCTTTCCTCGCCACCTTCCATAAACTTTTCCTCGCCACCTTCCTTAAACCTGTCCTCGCTACCTTCCTTAAATCTTTCCTCGCAACATTAGACAAGCCTTTCATCGTAACCTTCCTAAAACCTTTCCTCGTCACTTTCCTTACTCCCATCCTCGAAACTTTCCTTAAACCTCTCCTAATCACCTCCCATAAAACTTTCCTTGATACTTTCCTTAAACCCTTCCTCGCCACCTCCCATAAACCATT
Organism: Cherax quadricarinatus; assembly: GCF_038502225.1. Classification (NCBI taxonomy): domain Eukaryota; kingdom Metazoa; phylum Arthropoda; class Malacostraca; order Decapoda; family Parastacidae; genus Cherax; species Cherax quadricarinatus. The sequence continues at coordinate 1,089,750 of NC_091334.1, read as the reverse complement.
CCTCGTCACCTTCCTTAATTAAACTTTTCCTCTCCTCTTCCCTTTAACCTTTTCTCGCCACCTTCCTATATCGTTTCCACGCCACCTTCATTTATCCTTTCAGAGTCACTTTCCGTAAACCTTTCCTCGCCACATTCCTTAAACCTTTCTTCGCCACCTCCTTTAAACACTTCCTCGCCACCTTCCTATATTCCTTCCTCGCCACATTACTTAAAACTTTCCTTGTCACCTATCCTTAAACCTTTCTTCGTCTCCTTCTTTAAACCTTTCCTCGCCACCTACCCTTAAACCTTTCCTCGTCACCTTCCTTAAGCCTTTCCTCGTCACCTTTTTTAAACCCTTCCTCGCCACCTACCCTTAAACCTTTCCTAGTCACCTACCCGTAAACGTTTCCTCGTCACCTTCCTTAAAGTTTTCCTGGACACATCCCTTAAACCTTTCTTCAACGCCTTCTATAAACCTATCCTCGCCACATTTCTTAAACCTTTCCTCGCCACCTTCCTTAAACATTTCCTCGCCACCTCTTTTAAACCTTTCCCCGCCATATTCCTTAAACGTTTGCTCGCTACCTTCCTGAAACCTTTTATCTCCACCTTTCCTCGGCAACTTCCTTAAATCTTTCCTCACTACCTTCCATAAACCTTTCCTCTCCTTCTTCCTTAAACCTTTCCTCTCCACCTTCCTTCAATACTTTCTTACCATGTTCCTTAAATCTTTCCTCACCACCTTTATTAAACCTTTCCTCGCGACCTTTCAACGCCACCTTTTTTAAACCTTTCATATTCACCTTCCTTAAACCTTTTCTCGCTACTTCCCTTAAACTTTTCCTGGCCACCTTTGTTAAACATTTCCTCACCACCTTCCTTAAACCTTTCCTCTCCACCTCCCTTAACTCATAACCATGCTTCTACCTTTACCACGTGTTAACATTCTCTCTCAACACTTTCCCTACCTCCTGCCTTAACTCATTTACAATACTTTCACATTACCCCACAAACTAATTTCTTATCACCTCCCACACACACGTGAAAGTAGGCAAACACATACACACACACACACACACACATACACACACACACACATATATACACACGCACACACATACACACATACACACACACACACACACACACTCACACACACACACACACACACACACACACACACACACACACACACACACACACACACACACACACACACACGCAGACGTGGGTGCACAAGGCTCCGAGAACCTTAGTGTTTTTAAGGAGTGCAGTAACTGCTAGCAGTAATCAGTGGTAGTGATAACGTCAGTGAACAATCCTACGAGTGATAAGTAAAGTTATTAGTTAAAAAAAAGTCGAGAGGAAGCCTGAAATCATTAATATTTCAAAGTGCCAAACCGTTGTGGGTCTACTAGGCACTGTTGCCACACAGATTCAAACATATAAAGATCAAAGTGAGTGTGGAAGCGGGTGTTCAAGAATTACCAGCGTTTGGTTAAGTGAAATGTGGGGCACCATACAGTTAATAAGAAAAAGGAAAAAGGAAAAATAAAATATACAACAAGGGAAGGTGGCAGTAGTAGGCCTGCTGAGGCAGTGACGTCACAACAAGTTGTGTGCCATTATACATATAAAGTGAAGTGTATATAATGTGAAGTGTATACTATCATAAGTGAAAAGTGAAATCGCGTGAGGAACGTGGGATGTATGAGCATATATGGTAATAAACATCACGGGTGAAGGCTCTCCAAAATAGTGATTTAAGGCCTAAGTAAGACGACTACGTCATCAGCATCTGGCAACTTGTCACCGCACCGCGGCCAGCGCAAGTATTACTCATCTATTGTGGTTGCATGTTGCAGGCTCTGGATTCTGGTCTTGCATCACTGTTAGATACTGGTCACTCACTCCCGCAAGCTATTACCAGAATTAGAGTAGAAATAGCATAGATAAAGTGATGATAGTG